>NW_028186690.1:1281352-1344161 GCF_003343005.1 Rhea americana | reverse complement strand
TTTGAAAAGGATTTACAGGAACCTTGCCATTGAGTTCATAAAGTTGAACAGATACATTTTCATGAGGTGTATAATACAACAAATAATCAAAGTAGTCTGGAAATCATGACGCATGATGTTACAGCAGTTCCAGAGACAGGGAAAGTGCCTCTTGCTTATGTTTTCATGGAAGAGTAGGTATGTATGTGTAAAAATAATGATGCTTGGATCAGCRTATTTGCAGGTTAACAATCAACTGCTGATTGTCTGCTGATTCTTGCAAAACAGAAAAAATTGCTCTTACACAAACATTAATTATGAAATATCTGACAGAATCATTCTAAACTRGTTTAATTATACACACTTTTTCTACCTTATTTAATTGCATTCTACACTGAGGAGAGAACCAGACCAATTCTCTTAGTAAAGAGAATTATTTTACATCTTTACATCTACTTTAGAGGTTAAACTGGCTGGATTGTCCAGGATGCATCACTGTTGCAGTAGACAATTTGGGGAGAAACTCCCCAAAGTATTAATTACTATATTTAGATAGCACTTCATATATTGTATCATATAGATTACATCTATTACATCCAATAAGATTAGTGTGTGGTGGTTATTGATGGGACCTCAACCATCCTGGTTTTATTAAGACCATTTTTACACCTAGGTTGCAAGTTAACAGTCCCATTATCTCTCACCAAAATCCCCTGGCAGTTAGTACCGCCAGCAGTGGTAGAAATTACAGAGGGATTAATCTCTGGCTACAGCCCTCAGAAGCTTTTCTCTGGAGGTGCAGAATGATATGTTGAACTGCGTTAAGCAGTGAAAGATTTAATGAAAAAAAAAGCCCCGAGTGCCTCCCTGCATCAGAGTCGGCGTCTGTCCCTTTCGAAAGTTGTCAATACCGATTTCTGTCTTGCAGGCCTGCTGGGCTGCTGAGATATGCATGATGGCTTTGACCGTTTTGTTGCTGCAGTTGTTTTTAAAAGCACTGCAGAAGGCTGGSCAGAACAGTGCATTTCAGAGGAAAATGAGGAGATGGGGTGGAGGAGGAAGGAATTACAGATCTCTCAAGAGTCCTTTTCATTTCAAGTAATTCTTCCAGATCTGGGAGAGGGTCCTGCACTGCGAGGAGCAGAGCGGAGACAGRCGGATCACGTAAATGAGGACAAAGAGTGATCCTGGGCACAAAAGGGTTAGGAGGAGAAGAGGGGACGCGGTGACTTAGCAGGCCGTTCCCGCTGCGCCCTGCTCTGCCTGATAAGGGTGCGTTTTGCAGTGGGTGATGCTGCTGTTGACACACCTCCGTGCTCACCGCAGAGGCTCCGGGGTTTGGGAACKGAACGATAAGGAACACAATGCATAACTAACAAAGCTCATTTGATGAATGCAGTCATTTGCATTACACTACCAAATAGCTTTGCTCCTGGTGGCTGAGTGCCCTACCCAACTACAAATATTATTAGTGTCATTTCAATAACATCTAAGAATAACGGCAGATTTTATGGAGGGGAGAGGTTGGTTAGGAAGTTTTAAATTTTGGCAACAGAAAAGGAAGCTTAGAGAGTAGTGGGCTGAGCATCTCTCGCTTTTGGTTTAGGGAGGTCATGGCAGGACTGCTGTAACAGGCTTCTTTGATTTCTGGAGAATATAGACAAGTAAAGAAAAATATGAGACAGAACTGACATCACTGTATATAATGCCTTCTCATTTACATTTTRTGACTTTAACTTTTTTCATACAAATGGTAAAGAAAATGTATGATAATCTGTGATAGCTTCTATGTACAGGTAATTTCTGTAGCTGCAGCATCTACAAATCAGCAGAGTACTCTGTGACATTCTTGAGGATGTAGCAAAAATGTTGGCACCAATCAGAGAAGATTTTTTCATATCTTTTTTTAACTTTCATTCACAGTGTTTTTCAGTGAAATACAGGCAGATGCATTTTGTGCTATGTTGTGTTCTTCATACTTCATTCCCCAGGAAAAAAAATCCATTACTTTTAATGACAGATAGAGATTACACAGGTAAAACATATTTCAATCTTCTGCCTAGCACAAGCAAGAAATATAAAAATCCATGACCCAGAGACAACTGCAGGCTTCAGCTTCAACTCAAGTTATGATCTACCGTCGGATCCCTGACCTGTATCATCCATTTTTGCAATGCAAAACAGCACAGGACGCACAGGCCTTGTATGATATATCTGAATGATAGTTGCAGAATTTGCATCCATTTACAATGCATAGTCTTGATCCTCAGTTAGACACAAAAGCAAAGATCATCCTTGATGTCATTAATAATCCTTGCCTTCCTGAATATCCTTCTTCCTTCCTAGCATTTGTTTCCTTGGTCAGTCTTCCTAAATCATTAAACAGCCTGAATGTGTGGGTATGGCTCTTCTTATGTGTCTGTGTTCCATAGATATTTATATTTTCTCTATTTCCACTAGCCAGTAATAGCTACTGGAAATAGAACGAATTTATGTGCTACATATCAGGAGGAGGAGAAGTGGTAAATGTTAGTAAAGCACATGTGTAATTCTTGGAAGAGGACTTTAATCTCTTGTTCTGTTTTGTTTACTTGCTAGAATATTTGTGATAAATTAAAAAGATAGTCAAATGAAGTTGAGAGACGGGAACTACAGTGAAGAAAGAAAAAGAATTAAGAGCCCCAGCCTCAGGAGGTTTTGAGTTGTCTTCATTCCTAGGAAACCCAGCATTTATGTCTAACAGGCTCTAAAACAGGAGCATGTGTTGGTCTCACCTGGTGAAATGACAAAGATTTGAGTTAGTGAGGGCCTTGTCAGTTTGTGGACAACCTGTAGTAATAAACAATCCTTCACCGATTTGGGGATACATTTGGGGAACATAAACTTAGCCTTTCCTGCCTCCATTTTTGTTGTTATATGACAGTATTTTGTTATTGTTGCCATAGAAGTTAGTTAATTTTCTCCACTTCTCAATTGTAAAATAAAGATGCAGAAGAACAAGTTCTTTTCTTTACCTCCATGAGCTCCATGCTCCCTGAGCATGTAGATTATGTTTTGGATGTTTAGTTACTGCGTGTATAATCTGATCCAAATCAAAGCTGTCAGTTTATAAGCAAGTTTGGTAGGTTTCTAATCAGCCCGTAGGAATGCTTAAGGGAGGTTATTTCCATAGAACATCAGCTTCAAGTGAAGGAGATCAGAAGCCTCTCTAAAAAACAGAATGTGCTTTGGGTTAGTGGTTTGTAACACTGTTATGCCTGTAGATTTTTTCATGTGCCTTTTCTGTATACTTTCATTCCAGTGAGCCTCCTGATCCAAACTGTAAGCATAGTATGGAAATAATAAAAAAGCAACTAGAAAAATCTGAGCTATCTTAGTATGATAAGATTTTGAATTTGGCATAACTCAGCAAAACGTTCATTCATTTGCAGGAAACATTTCAGTTAAAATCCTAACTTCACAATTTCTGTTTCGTACAGGAATAGAAGGGACTTGTTAACTGACAAACCATTTTTCCCACTAAGATACTGAGTTTTTTCCAGTCCATAGTGTTGTYAGAGATTGGGTGAAGTGTGAGAAGCCTGAGTTTCAGTGTCATTATTCATGCAAGCTGTGCCATGTTGTATGTTTTGTGCTTCTACAAGCCTGTAGCATGTTTAGATTTATCTCCAGTAAAATAAACAGTTATGCATATTTTCTAAAAGTGTGTTCAGAGGTAGAAAGTTTGCCTTCAAAGAAGAAGAGTATTTTTTTTGTTAATCATTAATGGCTAGATATGATSAAATCATTTATTCAAAGAGACTTAGCCTACTGGTAAACTGACTAGGGTGGGAAATCCATTTGAACAGAGTTCAGTGTAATGGGTTTGTGATCCCTAACTGAGCCTCCTGCTGTCACCAAAATGTGAATAATAACTGTAGCATTATAACAGAGCTGTGAGATGATACCTGAACAGCACAACAGTTCTTTGCATTGCAGTAACTTACTTGTTGGTTTCACTGGGACTCTCCTAGAGCTTAAAATGCTAAAAGCATACAGGCAGTTTTTTATTTTGGGAGTTTTGTTGAGCAATAAATGGTTTATGATATTTTTTCTGAATAAAACATCAGTCTTACTGTTTTCTGGAGTCCTCCAGTATTGGAGGCTAATCCATTGTCACCACCTTCAGTTTTCATTCTCAGCTCTCTGTAGCCTTTTGTAGTTTAGTCTATTGCCAATGTCAAACCAAAATTGAGGCATACTCATTTATTAATAGGTGTATGAATGCACTTCATTGCCAACAGAGCTTAATCTCTCACGCTGATTCCTAGTCATCTTTCAGAAGCACACAGGAGGTGAAAATGTGCCACTTGAAACATTTTAACCTGTCTGTAAAATCTTTTTTCTCCTTATCCTGGCAGCTTCCTGGTTAACATTGTACACACTGCTGAGCTGAATATGGAAGCAAAMGCTGTGTTCAAATGACCCCCCGCCACTGCTTCCTTACTGATAGGCTTCGAGAGCGAGTGCTGCGTGATTGACAGATGCAAAGCAGCCCATGCTCTGTTTTAAATTTAGCTTGTCAAAATAGTAAAGTACTCTCGAAGAAATCATTACTACTAAGGATATGCAGCATGGCTGAGCGTGTAAAGCTTCATAATTTATGTGAGGGGGAAGAGAGGGGAGAGGGAAAGAGAGAATAAATGTGCAAGTAACTGAGAATTATATGGCTGAGCTCGCACCTAAGGGCTGGCATGAAAGCAAAGCTCAAGAGGTTTGCTATGCTCAGAGCCTAGAAAGACATGTTTTTAGAAGTATATTAGTAGCATCTTTCTCTATGTCTCTGGTGGGTGAGACAATAAGCAGTGGACATGATTTGCAACAACATAAGTTTGAACTGGAGTCCAGGAAAACATCCCACAACAGTAAGAATGGGGAAGCGGTAGGGCGGATGGCTCGGTGTTGCTTCTAGATGTTACTAGTTTGATGTTACTAGTAGATTTTTAGAACGGGTTACATAGACTCCTCTCAGGARTATCACAGGTAAATCCTTGAGACAAAGAGTGGATTAGATGACCATTTGAAGTCTGTCTTTACCTATTTTTCTCTGATTTTACTTTGTGTATATGTAGTGTGAGGAAAGAGAAGAATATGGCTTTATTTATGTTATTATGCTTATTCAGACTAAGTAGTAGATTCTTTCATTAGGTGACACCTGAGGACTGTTACTTCTGTTCATGGCCTGGAGCTGGTGACAGGCAGAGAATGACTGTGAGCCCCATCCAGCCCCACGGCATCCCTCTGCTCCTTGCAYGGTCCTGGAAGGAACCCTAGAAGAACCATGTCATTTCCCATAAGGCTGCAATCGGACACAGCTGCGAGCTCGTCTAGTAAGGGCTTCTGCTCTGTGTTGGATACAGCAGTGCTGCGTGCTTCAGCAGTCCCACAGATATCCACACTGTGGGGATGGGAACAGATATGTTAATGGCTACACTACAGTGCTGAAGAAGAGCCCATTCTTCTCCTGTTTGAAACTCAGCCTAGGGCATTTGGCCCTAGATTTCCTGTTTCAGGATGACCCAGCTCATTGAACCACGAACAGCGTTTTGTCAGAGAGTCCGTTTGTCAGAAAAGAGGTTTCTCAGTTATCATTTTGCAGTCGTGTTAGTTCAGTGGTGGTCTGTATTACCTTAGGGATAGAATCCATTGAAAGGTCACACATTTAAGCAAGACTCTTTTCCCTAGTGGTGAACTGTAGCTATGAACACTGTACAGCTGAAAAATACTATTTTTATTTAGCAACTGTTTGAGACTTCTCTTGCAATTGTTTTAAACAAATGGATTTTTTTTTTTTTTTCAAAATATTTTTTATATGGTAGTTTTCTCTCATCTTCTGGGGATCATAGAATCATAGAATCAGTAAGGTTGGAAGGGACCTCTGGAAATCATCTAGTCCAACACCCCTGCTCAGCAGGGTCACCTAGAGCATGGTAGACAGGGTTGCATCCAGGCAGGCCTTGAATATCTCCAGAGAAGGAGACTCCACAACCTCTCTGGGCAGCCTGTGCCAGTGCTCCATCACTCTCACAGTAAAGAAATTCCCCCTCACATTCAGGCAGAACTTCCTGTGCTTCAATTTCTGCCCATTGCCTCTTGTCCTGTTGCATGGGACAACTGAAAAGAGTTTGTCCCCGTCCCCTTGACACCCTCCCTTCAGGTATTTGTACACATTGATAAGGTCCCCCCTCAGTCTTCTCTTCCCCAGGCTGAAGAGGCCCAGCTCTCGCAGCCATTCCTCATAGGGCAGGTGCTCCAGCCCTCTGACCATCTTTGTAGCCCTACGCTGGACTCTCTCCAGTAGTTCCGTGTCTCTCTTGAACTGGGGAGCCCAGAACTGGACACAGTACTCGAGATGAGGCCTCCCCAGGGGTAGAGGGTAGAGGGGCAGGATCACCTCCCTCCACCTGCTGGCAATACTCTTCCCAGTGCACCCCAGAATACCATTGGCCTTCCTGGCCACCAGGGCACATTACTGGCTCATGGTCAATCTGTCATCCACCAGCACTCCCAGGTCCTTCTCTGCAGAGCTGTTCTCCAGAAGGTCGGCCCCCAACCTGTACTGATGCAAGGGGTTATTTTTCTCTAGGTGCAGGACCCTGCACTTACCCTTGTTGAACCTCGTGAGGTTCCTCTCCTCCCAACTCTCCAGCCTGTCCAGGTCTCTCTGAATGGCAGCACAGCCCTCAGGTGTGTCAGCAACTCCTCCCAGCTTGGTATCGTCAACAAATTTGCTGAGGAGGCACTCTGTCCTCTCATCCAGGTCATTGATGAAGAAGTTGAACAGGATGGGACCCAGTACTGAGCCCTGGGGGATGCCACTAGCCACAGGCCTCCAACTAGACTCCATGCCACTGATGACGACCCTCTGAGCTCTGCCTTTCAGCCAGTTGTCAATCCACCTCACTGTCTGCTCATCTAAGCCATGCTTCCTGAGCTTCTCTAGAAGGATGTTATGGGAGACAGTGTCAAAAGCCTTGCTGAAGTCAAGGTACACAACGTCCACTGCTCTCCCCTCATCTATGCAGCCAGTCGTTCCATCACAGAAGGCTATCAGATTGATTAAGCAGGATTTCCCCTCGGTGAATCCAGGCTGACTACTCCTGATCACCTTATTTTCCTCCATATGTCTGGAGGACATATCCAGAATGAGCTGTTCCATCACCTTTCCAGGGATGGAGGTGAGGCTGACCAATCTATAGTTGCCTGGGTCCTCCTCCTTGCCCTTTTTGGGCAAGGAGTGACACTGGCTTTCTTCCAGTCCTCAGACACCTCTCCAGTTCTCCAGGACCTTTCAAAGATGATGGAGAGTAGCCTGTCAACAACATCCGCCAGCTCCCTCAGTACCCGTGGGTGCATCCCATCTGGGCCCATGGATCTGTGGATGTCTAGCCTGCCCAGAAGGTCTCAGATCCTAAGTTTATAGTTTATTATTTTGCATAGTTTATTCCCTTGGASAAGTGAGTGTGTTAACACTGCTTTTCAAAAGGAAGACAGTAGTCTATTTGCTTGTCTTTCTTGCCCACTGGAAATAGTAGAAGACTATAGCATTGAATTGCTGTTTAGCTACTATAGCCCTGGGTGTACATAGAGCATGGCATAGTGGAGTTAAATCATTTATAACTCCTTAACAACATATATTTAATCAGTTTTCTAGTGCTTCAGACCTTGCAATCAATACAAGCCTTTCACTTCCTTGCCCTTAATTAGTGTATGTTTGTCTAGATCGGCTGATTTGTAAGCTGCAAATAGTACATAGTAGTGAAGTCTTTACATCATTAAATGGGACGGTTGTGGATTTTTGTTGGGGCATTCTCTTAAGAGGAAACAAATGAGTCTCRCTGCTTGACATGAACCCAGGTACATTTTTTGCTATACCAGTGAGTGATTTGCTAATATTAAAACTTACAAGGGAGAAACATCTTATAGCAAGGTAGAGTTCACAGGTGTCATTGTAGTTTTTGTTTCTTCATGTTTGTAATTCAAAACCTAGTGTATGGCAGGGTCTTCTATTAATGCAGAATGCTCTTCACAGGTGTAGAGTTTCTTAAGGTAGCACTCCCTTTTGCATCAGAAATGATCTCAACTGATTTCTAAGAGCTGGTTGCTTATTTGGGTTAGGCAAAAGTGTTTGACGTATCTTTAACTGAGATCTAATTATACAATTTTAGTCAAATCTGAAACAGATGCCCTTCTGCTTACCTATTGTTCAAGCCATTTGGTGTCAGTGTAATATTGGTATTACACCGACACCAGACAGGAAGGCCCTTTATATTCCCCACTGAATCGGAAGCCCTGGGCACTAATTTAATAACTTCACAGTCCCAGGAAGCAAGGGCGAGTTTGCCGCACACACACTGGCGCACCTCTCCCTACGAGGTGAGCTCACTGCCATGAGGAAGAAGATACATTTGTTTTAGTCAGTGGTATATGAGAAGGGAATTGACAAGCAGGAGCACCTTAATGGCTTCAAACTACCTGTTAATGATCGAGTTGCTGGTGCCTGCCTGGCAGCCTCCGTCTCCAATTAAGCATCTGCTGGAGCTGGAAGCAGGGCTCTTAATTGGAAAGAAACAGATTCAAAGCAGGTTGCATCTTCTGCCAAGACAGATTTATCAGTTAAGCCATGCCTTAATCCATTGTATTTCCTTTCCCACCCCCACCTTGCTTTCCTCTCTGCTTTACCCATGTGCTTCCCCACCCCTGCAGGAAAAGCCCTTGAGCAGTTACAGGTAAAGAGGATGCTCAGCTCAGTGGTGGAGTTTTTGCTCTCCCATAACCTTTTCCTGACCTGAGGCCCAGTGATGGATTCTGTCCTAATTGCCTACTTTTTTGTCCCAGACCCTCTGCAGCATGTATATGCCCATTAAGATACATTGTCAGCACACATTCAAGAGATCTGTTTGCAGCTATCTTTTACATAGAACTGATTGTTTAATTGCAGATTAAAGATTAATGCACATATAATGATTCCATGAGGACACTTCAGACAAAAGCATCCTGCATGAGGCAGCCTGCATCCATTTTTCAATTTGGCCATAAATTTGGCTGGGAATTAAATAGTAAGTAGCCGTGATTGCAACACTGGTCTCTGAAGGCACTCATGGGAATGAAAATAAATGAACGGGCTCTCACACAAAGCATGTTTCATTATGGTCATTAGTGGACAGATCCTCAGCAGGGACTGAAGGTGAAATTGTCTACAAGAAATGTTGGCACATGTCTCATTAAATTGAAATAGTAAGGAAGTGAATATAAAAATGTTCAGGTCACAGAGTCTAAAGATGACAATCTTATTTTCTCTGCACTCTGAGTATAAGCTGCAAGAGGTGCAGATATGCAAAGATCTCTAGAATGTGTTCCAGCATACCTSTATCAGAGAATGATATTTTACAGAGACCTAGCATATTAAGAAAATGTTTACAATGCTGTGTATTCATGATCATGTGTATTATTTACGTACCAGGAGTTACTATAATTCATTACTCTGGTAATTTTGATGAACTATTAAATTTGTGCTTTCTGTTCTGTTTTTCAGGTAAGAGTCCTTTTATTTTCCTTAAAATGCCCAACTGGTTGGTAAGTTGTTTATTTTTCTTTATTTCTCTTCACTTGCCTGACATACTGTGAACAGGAATCATAGATTCAGAGAATATTTAGTTTAGAGAATATTTAGTTTAGAAGGGACATCAGGAAGCCATCTTCAGGGCCAACTCTGTGTGGGTTGTTCAGGGACTTGTCCAAGGGTGGATTGCACAGCCTCCCATTGGAACCTGCTCCAGTGTTTGATCACTCTCACGGTAAAGATGTTTTCCTAATGTCTTACTGCAGTTTCCCATGTTTCAACTTGTGTCCGCAGCCTTTTGTCCTATTACTGAGCTCCTCTGAGAAGATTGTGACTCTGTCTTCTCTATACCTCCCTGTCAGGAGGTCGAAGATATCAGGAAGGTCCCTCTTAACCTTCTCACAATGTTATAGTTTATGTTCTAAGATGGGACTGGATTACTGTGTATTGGATGTAGGACAAGGGTGTATGGGGGTTGGTGTATAGCTGTCTCTGGTCTAACTGCACTCGGCAGCCAGCCATGATGTGCTCACGAAGAGGTGGAGCAAGGATCCACTAACCAGCCCCATGCCTGGCCTCACAGTCTGTCTTAAGACTGTTAAGTGATCCTAACTGTTAACTTGGTTTCTCTTTTCAGCAGCTCACATTAGCTGTGTCCACTGCAAGTTTGGCTAGACTTTAGATCTGTTGGGCTTTTTTGTTATCCCCCGAGGACAGGAAAAGGAGAGCATGGTGTTGGCACTGTTTCCTCTCTCACTGTGGCCTCGAAGTTAGCTGGAGGTACAATTTACACACCCTGATGTCCCATTCAGCAAATCTGCTGCTTTGTAAGAACCTACTTTTCCCTGCACTGATATAGTTCATCCATTCCATGGAAATCAGAAGACTTACAGTGGTGTAGGAGCCATATAAAATGAAGACAACTGAAGTTACAGATGGTTCTAGCTCTTTTTGGTTAAGAGAGCTTTTTGGGGACTTCTCTGAAGTCCTACATWGATTTCAGAAATCTTAGCAGCAGCTGCTGATTTTCAGTGGTAAAACCTATTTCTTCCATGCAAACAGAATTTTTTGTATAGTTGATATTATTCTGAGACTTATTAGGAATCTTTTAATTRTAAGTGTTCTGTCTCTGAGAAAATAATATCTTGTGGTGAAATATTTCCCTTATTTTCAAGTGACTAAAGGAATCATTACTGAAATGTGTTTGATTCAGTGTTCAGTAATGATGAGAGGTTGGGACAGACTTGCAGGGGAGTTTAATTAGAATAAAGATGGCAACATCTTGAAAGATGCTCAATGTCTTGCTTTTTGTTTGTTTTCYATTAGTTGAAGAGTTAGGAGCAATTTGTTAAAAAAAAAAGTCCATTTTGCTTCAGTGTTTAGCAGTTTTTTTTGCCTTTGTTGCATCCTTTAACTTACACTCATTTCTGTAGCTTGCCACAGAAACAGCTATGAAGTATCAGGGGTCAGGAGCCTGATTACGCAGATTAACACAGATTCTCAAGAAGACCAAAAGATTTGCTTAATCAGCATATTATTTGTCCTCTTTTCATTCAGTAACTTACTACAAATGTTAATCATATAACTGGTTTTGAGACTGTAATTAGTGTGGCAAAGGGCTACTTAGCTTAAGCTACATCTACTTAACCAGCCCTTACAGATCAGTTTAGATACTGAGGTGATGATCATGACTAGTATGAGGCAAGACAAGTTAGTACTACCRAATGTTCCCTAAAACCCTTCAAAGATCAGGCAAAGAAAACTTTGASAGCAGCAATGTTGTCTGCCTCAGTGCTAGAGAAGGCTGCTGTTATGGTTTTACTTCTTCTGGTAAAGGTATGTCYTTATGTCTTCCTGTCTTCTTGTATTTTGATATTCCTGCCACTCTTGGCCTGATATTTTCTTGACATTGATAGTCCCAGCATTGACATCTCCAGCTCTGAAACCAGCGATTCTGGCTCTTGCACCTGCTCTAGTAGAACAAGTAATGGAACATGTGCACTTGCCTGTTTCATTGCTGGGACTACTACATACGTATTTTTTCTGAGTTTAAAAATACTTGAAATTCCTGCTGGTAGGATGTTGTATCTCTAAAGACAAAACCCTGAACCATCTGGGAAGACTGAGAAATTAGAGCAATTTCTGTGGTGGAGCTATGTAGGGACTACAAACTCGATGAGAACTGCAGAAGCATCTATAACAAATGCATACAACACTAAGGAATCCATCTCTAAAGTGGGATGCACACTGACACATATTTGAAGAATCATAGATAATGTAGAATAAGAAGCAGGATAAATATCTTGTATTGAAGGGACTAGTATGTGAATGAAAAAATATGAAGCACGCTGAGCCTGGGTTATGCTCTAGAGAAAATAAAATAAACAAACAGTAAAATGCAAATGGAAATACTATGATGAGTTTCTAAGCAATCAACATTGTTCCCTAGAGAAATAAGAGATTTGTGACTCCTGCTAGATTTGGTTAATGCTCGTGTTCACAAACTGAAACCTGATCTGATTTGGGAGGGAATATGAATGAATAGCCCCTGTGAGTTCATGTCAAAGTTTATATTTCAGGAACTTACTGACTGGAATCCCTACATCCCAGTCAACAGGGTTAGAGACTTCTCTTTATAATTTGGGGAAATTGGAGAGCCAATTACTTGTTCTGGGGAATTAGCCTTTTTCCTCARTGCCCTACATATTCCCTTTTCTAGATAGAGATGATGGCTCTGATGAAACCTTGAGGGACCATTTAGGTCTATCCCAAATTCAGTGGCTTATTAGTTTACTCTTCAACATAGCAAAATAAAGCGGCAAAGAAAACTCTCCTCTTAATACATGCAGAAGTAAAGCCCTCTGGCATGAGGTATACAAATGARTATGGCCTGGATCCAGCAAGCTCTTTAGGATCTTGACTCCTTTTGAAACTCCTCAGTTTCCATTTGTTTAGATAAGGAATTAGGAGCCTTTGAATCTGAAMCCTGGTGTTTTCCTACTGAGGAAAGAATAAAGAGTCTGTCTTCTAGATAATCTACAGTGAAATGTAGAAAGTCTCTGTGAAATCAGCAGCAGATTAATGTCTAAATATAACTTAACAGAGCTATARTTTGTGGTCTCAGTTACTCTGTGTTGTCCCTTATCTGGTCAATAAAGTTTACTTCTTTTTATTATTCCTTTGTTTTTGCTGAATTAAGGAACTGTGATACATATTACTGTATGACTTCACTGCATTTTTCAAGAAGAATGTGTTTATCGAAGATGATGGAGAAAAGAATAAAGAGGCAAATTGCTAGGAGTTTTGCTCTTTTTTTATGATCAGTTTCTTCAGAGATATAACTATTTTGGAGAATAACCCTATTAGCARTCTCAATTTTGTCAGCAAAGATAATGCACGAGGAGATGCACTTCAGGCGACCACTGACTCTTTGGATATGGTGCCCTTTTGGGCAGCCTTACTATAARGTAGCCTTGCTATAAATGAGTTAGTGCCACACTTCTGATAGTGAATTCAGAGAAAGAAAGAGAGAATGAGAAAATTATTCACCCTAGGCATGCTTTATTTGTCTACGTGATTTATTATAAGGATTTAACGATTCATAGTTGTTAGTGATCTGTTTGTAATTGATCAATAATTCAAGTAGTAGCAGCAGCAGCAGCAGCAGGGAGAGACTGTTCCAGTAAGTGTCCATGCCATTTACAACAATCACCTTGTATAGATGTGCAAATACAWCTCTGATAAGCACTATTTACATGGCATTGCTAGTACTTCATGCTACTGAGATACTGCACTTAGTGATAACTCTAGTGATGCATTCAGGGGGCTAATTTTTAGCTCTTTGAACAGGCAGAGCAAGACATCTATCTTGTTCCATACAGAACACAAGAGCTGCTAGGCTAGTTTCAGAAATGCTGTTYTTTTCTGTGATACATACTACTGTATGATTTCACTTTTCTTTCTCCTCTTGTTTCTTCAAGAAGCTCAGTTTGAGCATACAGGATGAGGCTTCTGTTATTAGTAGCATATTTCTTTTGTACTGAGCCAATAGTGAGGTTTTATAGAGAATGCCATCAATCACAGTCCAGCATAGCTCCAAGATAATTCACTTAGGATGGATTATTATAGAAAGATTAAGGATGTGTTAAAATAGTTTATTTTATATTAATAGCACACCTGAAAGATGTGTGGTCATTCCAAGGTGCTCCCATAAGCTATCTATATGAAATGAATGGACTCTGCGTAGTGCGTTGGTTATGATTGAACATTTATAGATATGGAGGTCATGGAGCGAGCGTCTTGGGTAAGTGACAGTGTGTTAGTTGGGGAGAAGGAAACTAAGTTAATYGTTACACAAAGGTGCCTAAGAGAAAATCTGAAAAAAAAAAGAAGTGAAAATAAACAGCTGCTTGAAATTAGTATGTGGAAGGGGAAATCTCTGTTAAGAGAACTGTGAAGAGAAACTGTATTTTGGTAGCAGGAGGTCCTGCTCCTGACTTTAGCAGTCCTGTTCCCACTGGACTGTAATAGGCCAAYGACATGTTCACTTTTGGCTGATAATCAAATCTTTCCAGTGGGCTGTTTTCTCAACAGCAGCTTTCACTGTYGATGTGAATCAAGGAAAAAAGTTGCTTTTCATTTGGTGGCAATAAGAATACACTGATGAGTGAAGAGCTGGGGAGTAGTGGTAAGGGTAGCCAAAGATTAGCTGTAGACCTTGTCAAGATAACAACATGTAAACATTTAAATGAGGTGGTTTCACTTTGTAGAAAGTGCCTTTAGCTGTGGTTTTCTCTCAGGTGCAAGTTTCCCTTACTACTCTAAATCAATTGCTCTAGGCACAGGAGCAGAACGTGGCTCCAGTCTGGTATCAGTGCTGCTGCGCGGCGGCGGTGAGCAGAGTCACTCTGTCGTGGCCGTGACAAACGCTTGTATCTTGACCATGCAATGTGACATCCTTTGCGATTTGTCCCACGGAAAGGACTCTGCTACTGGCTCCATCACCACAGCCCATGGCGTGGCCACCTCACGTCCTCCATACTGGGGGCTCCAGGCCTTGCTCTGGCGGCAGCATTTCACTGTTGGCCTCCGTTTTCCTGCAGGGGCTGTGTCCCTGCTCAGCCTCATCGTGTGAGTGGAAGAAAGCTGCACGTTTCTACAGAAAATGGTGGTGAGTGTGGGTGTCCACTTGTGGTGCTGCCAGCACAGTCCAGCCCTCTGCCACAGCCCTCTGCCCATCGCCCCGCAGCTTTGCGAGCTGCCCTCCATCGTCGCAAGCTCCTCCATGCTCCTACTGACCTCCGTCTATGAAGTTCCTCGTGTGGTGTGATCTTGGAGAGGGAACAAGAAAGTGGGTTACCCCCTTGATGAATGTTCTTGTGAGACTTCTGGCAATTTTTAATTTGTCATGTGCTTGTGTGTAATCAAAACAGAAATTGCTCAGACACTGAAAGATTGGTACCTGATGAAATTGTGACAGGAGATACTTCTAGCTCTGATCTGATATTTAAAATGTGTGAGGGAGAGAAATCTGTTCTTGTGGGGTCTTTTATTCACTCTGCTTTCAAAAGCTAGAACAATCTGTCCCTGTGCTTATTTAATTAATGTGATGTCAACAGTGATAATGTGTTAAATAATATAGAATGAGTTGTAAACAAAGAAGGTTCTGTATCTTCCAAATACACTGCAACCAAAAATTAATTGGCCACCCTCAGGGGAAATTGCAGTGCTGAACCTTTTTCTCARGCTTTGTTTCCTTTTATATGAACACAGAATTAGTTTCAATTCCTGCTTTTMAGAACCTTTCTGAAATATTACTAGTTTTGCTGTCTCACTTTGAGAAATAACTCTCTCTCCAAAACCAAACCAAACTGAACCAAAAAACCCTGTGGCTTTTTGAGGCATAAGGCCAGATTCTGAGCTCAGTATAAATCTAAACTGAGATTGGAAGCTGTCCTGTGTGAACTGTGAAAGTATTCAAATTAAGTCTTTAAAACACTGGAATATGATCTTAGTTAGCAAATGGCTACATCCAGCTAGTAAAATGTAAGCAAAAGTAAGAATACTTGAATGAAAACTTCTGATGGCTTGTTAGTGAAGCTATTTGTATTTTATTATACTCCCGCTGCATTTTTTTTATTGCATAATATATCTTTTCTCTCCATTGGGGCTGATGCCCTGTTACCCACTGGATGAAATACTAGCTCATTGCACTCAGTAGCCAAGCTCCCAAGAAATTAATGAGGCTTGAATGGGGTTCACTTGTCGTAATTTAGGCATGTGCCTTGACTTGGGAAACATACAGTAAGAAACAGGCACCATCAAAGGGCAGCTGATCTTCTCCTTACCAGAGGTAAGATGAATGAGATAACTTGGCTTTGACCTCCTCCCTTTGACTTCAGTGGAAGCCTGCAGACCCCAGGCATAAAAAATCCAATAGCTAAAAGCAGGTGAGATGAATGCTACTTCATGTTTACATGAGGTAAGTCAGATCCTGAAATCATAAAATCTTTCCRAAGACCCTTGGAAGAGCAGAGCTCAAGAATGCCTTGTTGATAAATAGCTACAACTGCAGGATGTCCTGGGAGCCCTGAAGCCCTCCTTCCCCGGGTGATAGGTCACCCATGCACAGGGACAGTCCCCTGGCCACCCAGCKTCCCTAGTATGACCAACACAGGGCCTTGGCAAGCCACCATCCTTTTCAAGCCCTGCCATTGCCTTGGCTRTGAGTGCTGAGACCTGGCCTCCTGTTTAGTGTTCATCTGCATTTCTGTCTGCATGTGCATATTTGTCCTGTGTTCACTCTGTAGTGAGTGAACTCTGAAGCAAGCACAGAAGAGGAAGAAAGGAGAATGGGAAAGATTTCTATTGTATTTTTCATTAATCTGGCTGTTTTATCCATAGTGGATGTCACAAATGATCTTGCTTCCTGTAACTCCAAAAGTCTTAAGAGGAGGACAGAAGACATCCATTATTTTCAATTGTTTTCCTTTTGTTTTGAATGAACAGTGGCTTCTACAGTAGAGAAGCAGGCAATCCTTAGGAATAGTCCAAAGGGTGAACCAGACCTCAAAGAAAGGAAATATGAAATCCCTCTGGTTTTCTTCAGACTTCTACTGTGCCTCAGGACTGTAAAAGAGTGCAGAACCCCTAATACCTCACTTTCTTAGATAACGGTAGAGACAACAAAAAGCATTTTTTTTTCTTTTGAGGGTTTAGGTGCAACACATAGAACTGATGTATGACATKCTGTTCCTTTGTAAAAATACCGAGAATATTAAAATACTCCTATTATCAGTGCTTAGCCTCAAGCTTTCTTTAATGATCCTACCACATCTTGTAAGAACTAGAACTAAATTGAGTATGTGACTTCAGAAGGTAGCTACACAGTAACAATTAATGGTCCTTGTCAAAGTCCTGCACAATCAGTGTTCATRAATTATGACATCTAGCTACTAGTCCTTTTAATCTCTGCTAAAGGTTTTGGGGTTCCTTATTAAAGCATCAGTCTGTGGCTCTGATGTGTCCTCTCAAAAGGAAAAAATAAACAACTAATCAGCTAGACAGTGTTCTTTGTGGTTTAATTCAAAGGCTAATGTTGTACATATATTGCATTTATATGCTAATATCAGTTCATCAGATGTCTAGATGTGTTTTACTTTCATCTATATTTTGTGTTCTCATTATTATGTGAGTCTGCTGTTGAACTTTCCCCAATTCTCYATTCAGAGGAAGTGGCTAATATAATCAGTTAAGCAGATGAAAGAGTTATGGAATGAGTTGGATCCTGTTGCTCTTGTTTTACTCACCAATAAAAAGTCCTGTGACTTAATAAAGTAAAATAACTCTTTACAATGATGTGAGCAGTAAAAAAGAACTTGAGTGGACCACAGCAAGAATGAATGAGCTTTGCCTTTGTCTACAGGGTATCTTTTGTAATATGCTGTGCCTGATCCCAGTGGCTTGTCTAATTTAGAGAAAAACTATATAGGTGCTTAAAAACTTGTAAGAGTTAAGAGCTGAGATGTATTTATTCCTGGATTTGAACTCATTTTTTTTTGAAGAGGCAAGAATAGCAGTTAGTTTTTCCCTTTTTCTCCATCACTATTACTCATGTATAGCTTGCCATTCTTTCACTCCATTTTAGCTTATGTCTTTGTAAATGTTAYCGGTTAGAGCTGTTCACACAGTCCAGCCTTCTGGCTTGCAACATTGAGCCATGGTATATTATATTTACTAACTTAAATATATGTAAATATAATACACAAGCTGGCTCACTGTTGCCAGGACAGGCTATGGCAGGGGCTGGACAAGGATCTTTCTGTAATATGTGGTGTGTCCTCTTACATTAGTTTGTCTTGATCCAAGCCCTGTCATAGAAGGCTTAAATTTTGGAATATTTGGAGTGGCTTTCTTAAGTATGACCTGTTTTAAAAAAGATGCAGCAAATCCCCSTCTCTCATCTCCTTGATAAAATACATTCCCTGGGGCCATGAGAGGGAGCAGACAAAATCTAGCCCAAGGGAAAGACCATGATGCACAACCAGGAGGCACTGCTTGGTTTAGCTATCAAGTAGCTATTTGGACATGAAAAGGACAGCATAGCTGCTTAAGAGCTATTGCAGTGYGAGAAGAGATATCCTTCTGGGAGCAATATCCACAGTAGCCATGTCAGGAAAGARGACACAGCAGATAGGCCTTGCCGACGGACCTCAGGGTTGCAGGAGGTGACGTGGCCTCCTGGGCAAGGTGAGTG
The DNA here is from genome assembly GCF_003343005.1 of Rhea americana. NCBI lineage: Eukaryota > Metazoa > Chordata > Aves > Rheiformes > Rheidae > Rhea > Rhea americana. The sequence continues at coordinate 1,325,826 of NW_028186690.1, read as the reverse complement.
TTTGCAAGGGCCGTGCTCATGGAGTTCACTGCTGGCCCCGGTTCGGGCTGAGTGTTAACGGGAGCATTCACGGTCCGTGTGCTCTGCCCTGGTGCCTGCCAGCGAGCGTGTAGCCCGGTGTTGAGCAAACACAACATGTAGTGAGACCAGAGCGTGGCTCTATTTCTGCTCATTTTGCTTGCACTTTCAGCTTGCATTAACTCTTTCCAGCCCATATTCTGATCTCATCTGTCATGAGATCACAGCAGACACTCYGGTTGTTTTAATTTCTTTCCTGTCTATTTTCTGCTGTCTTTCATCATTCTATAGTGACATGACTGCGCTTCTTCCCTGAAAAACTTCTAGCCTCAACTCACTTACATTACTGGATGTATTAGTGATTAATTCCACATGCTTTCAAGGCCTGGGTTCATATTTCATTATTTTATTTTTTTAAATGAAACAAAGMTTGATTATGTCGTGTAGCCTCAGTAGTGAGCTTTTGTTTTCAGCAGAGAATATTTTGGGAGTGTGACACAAGCTTCCATGATTATGATTTTTCCAATAGAAGCTGRTGCTAAAAACTGACACTTCCTGAAGAAAAAACCTGTAAAGGGTTTAATCTTTAAATGTATCCTTATAGGATTTGAATTCCTTGAGTTCAGGAAGTTTGTTTCAGTGCCAAATCCAGAAGTTCGAAAGCACCTTAGTGATGTGTCTGCTTATCCAATCTATCTGAGTGGATRTGTTCCTAAACTAAGACAGGAAATGGCTCAGAAACAGCTTTTCACCTCTGATTTATAGTCCTAGACATACACCAATGAAAAAAATGCATTGATACAACAAAATGGAAAAAAWTAGTCATTTCTAAAAATGTAAAAAGATGGAAACTTGTTTACATACATAAGTGCAGATGAAAGTGTTTCACTCTTCAATTCCTCAACTAATTTTAGCATCCTAATTAGAGGATTGATTATTCCTGTATACTTCTTTTTTTCCAAGTCTTACAGTTGTTTTCCCTATTCTTAATTGGTGATGTRGTTTGACATTACCTGGTGTCAATCTAGTCAATAATATTTTAGAACTAGTTACATCCAACTTTAAGTGGTATTTTTCTATAATGGCAACAGATTGATTTTTTTTCCTTTCTCTTTTACAGAAACTCCGGTTTTGGAGTCTCAGAAAAACTACATCTAGTTTTTGATCCATCTTAATAATGGATCCTATTTTCATAAATCAATAAAAAACACTTACTATGATAACTTCTTCAATAAAGGAAAATCAAAYCTATTGCATAACTGGACCTATGTAACAGGAAGGTAGGCCTCAAAGGCATGCTAACCTTCAAGACCTGCACAACATTTCCTCTTACTCTGAATGATAAAAATGATTGGTCTAAGTGCAATGATGGTCTCTTTTTCTTGGTCCCGTCATGGTGCTAACAAAAGAAAATGTCAGTGACAGAGCTGATCAAGCTTACTTGAGCCAATCCCTTACTTTTAAGGGATGGAATGGTCTCTACCTTAAGAAAACCTACTTGAAAGAAAGGCTACATGAAGTAGAAAGTCACTTCCTAAATGAAAAGGCAAAAAGTTGCTATTTATCTAAAATTTTTAAAAATGCCCTTCTGACCACAGACTATCAAAAGGGTAATTTCTGGTGCCTGGTGGTGGTATCTTGTGGTTTTGGGCTTGGCTGTCCTGAAAGAGGCTCTGAAGCCATTGCTGTAATCTGAACTAGAGAATGTTTTACCTGTGACTCGCTTCTTTTCCACTGCAGGAGAGAGAATGTTTTAACAAACTTGCTAAAAAGAAAAAAAAAGATAGTATCTTGCCTACAATTCTAAATAGTGTTTCAGTCCTGATTCTCAAAGAAGCATGTGAAATATCTTTGAGAATGAGTCCACAATCTAAAATTTCTATTTCATTTTTTTCATAATTCCAATGCATATTCAGAATCACAGACTAAATATAGGCATTTTGGTATCTTTTACTGTTTTCTCATAATCTGTGCCTAACTAACCTGATCATTCACACGCATACTAATTATTTGCCCCTCTTTCCTTCAGAGTCCTTACTCCTTGCTTACACCACCATTTRCCCCGCACATGCTAACCACCCGTTTTTAACCTTTGTGTAATTAATATAGTGTCGGTAAATTCAGAGTAACTGCTGCAGTCTTCATTTCATTTAAAGTTGCTGTGTCTGCTTTGGATGTGGGGAAAGGCTTGCCAGGCGAAATTCCGTGTATATTCCCCAGYTCTCTTGGGCTGTCGTTCAGTGATAAAGTAAATGCAGCTCTAAGGTTCCTAATACAACGTAGCAAATTTTTTGACTACATTGTAGCTAATATTGATTCGATTAAAATTCATCTTGTGAAAATTCAGTTTCGATGAAAAAATGTTGATTGGCTAGTTTCCTACAGGCGGGCTTATGCCTAATACCATATCAGATATCATCTGTCTACACCATTCTAACTTTATGCTGGATCAACAATTGTCTGTTCTCTCACTGTTGTCACGTAGCTGGCATTGTACCATAAACTTCCTATCACGCACTCTAGCAATAGATCAGAAATGTGATTATACGGCAGGGTGATGCAAACATGCATACATCTAGAATCAGCAAATTGTGGAAACACTGCATGACCTTTTCTTATGCAAGATATATTATCATGTTCTATGTAGTTTACTCTGATGTCTTTAGATAATAGTAGCAATAACACCATGACTAATTCTGTACTGTGTGTCACTGAAACAGAGAAATGCCCTCTTATYAGATCATTCACTGAAAACAATGAAAATGACGTCAAGTCCAACTCCGTCTCTTACGGGAGAAGTCAGACCTGTTGTATCTTCTGATGGTTTCAAAGCCAAATGTTTGGGGKTTTTTTTTAGCTGTACAGTCTACTCTTGTATTTCCCTACAGTGAATCTTCAAGGCATACATCAACACTAGGATCTATGAAGCAGCATTTTAATCTATTTTTGTTCTTCAATTAGATTGTCACTCATAGTGTTCTCTGATGTGCTTTTGTTTTTCACTAAGTGCAAAGTAGTGAATCCGCTCAGATTGGAGCAGAGTGGTTGAAAGATTTCTGCTGCAGTAGTACCTATGCAAAAAATAAATTCAGACTTTTAAAAGGTGTCATTTATTAAGCAGATTTATTTCAAATATATCCCATGAAATATGTAGCTGAAAACAATTTTGCAAAAGAATAAAATACACAGCTTGAGGACATGCATGATAAGTGGAATAGATATGAAGACTTCTCCCATTTTAGAATGTGGAATATGAAATATTATAGACAGCATGTCTAAGTGAACATACTTCTAACTGCCTCAGCTATCATTATTGCTTTGATTTCTCTTTTTATATGCACATTTGTTGATCAATATGATTAGTTTTGACTACTTTAAAATATTGTCTTTATCTTCTGATCACTGCTGCCTAAGCTAGGCGGCAACCTTTGCAGCAACTAGCTTGCTATGAAAGATTCGTAGGTGGAAATTAAGGAATTTCAGATTCCATGGGTTGCAGTTTGATTTACTCTCCTCCAACATCTGTCCTTAACATTCTGTTACAAAGCATTTTCTTCTTTTTGCTGTTGATAGAACAACTGCCTAAGTAAGGCTTAGCACATATGTACACTTGATATCTAAGCAGAGGGCTAGACTGAAAACACTAGCAAAGGCTATCATCACAAGGGAGCCCAATTTCAAATCACTGATTTATACTTTTCTCTTTAGATTCTTGGTGCACAWAACCAACATATGTATATATGGTTTTATTCCAAAGGTATCAGCTATCATATAATTTGAGAATTTCCTGAAAAATAGTGATGATACATTGGGTGGGTAATGGGAAGTGTGCCAAATGAGGTACAACTAGAAATAATGAAATCCAGCTGAATGAAGGTGAATGCAGGAATGGGGAATGATTTGCTATTAGGGAGTATTAGATGCAGAGTAAATATGCAGAATAAGCACCTTTGCTGTGTCACTTGTAGAGTAGTTTGCAGAATTCTATTCCGGGGACTTTCTTTGTATGGATAAGGTGGTAGACTATCCGAGTATGATTAAGACTTGCTGTGGAGAAAGGCCTAACTATAACTCTTGGAAGGTGAGAGAGCTTATATTTGAATACAATTCCCAATTTTTCTGGGAAAAAAAAAAAAAGTAAATGCTATACCTTTGCCAGACAAGACATAGGTAAGACACATAGATGACTTTAGAGCCAGATTACAACCCTTTGCCTAGAGCACTTAAGTTCTGTGGCATCCCATTGCAAGAGCAGGCACCAAAATTGAGGTCCTTAGGAAAAGCTTCTAGAAATATGTCTGCTGCCAACTCACACTGTTAAATTTGTAGAATGCTGAAAAAGATAGCTTTGGCATGAGTGTYGGGAACAGCAGATTTTGGCTCCTAGTTATGAGAAGAAGGGGATACACATGTAATGTATATGCACAAAGTAAAAGAAGAGAAGACAATGAAAGAGGACTGTAGTAAGTGTTAGATTTTCCTATAGGAAAAGTGCTTACAGGTGCAATCTTCGCTGTAGTGCTATGTAATCTATGCACATCAGCTGTGCTTGTATATCTTTGGAGAAAGCAATGATCTATAAATTTACCATAGACCAATCATAATGACCTGAGATTCAGCATGTATGTATAATATATATTATAAATGAAGCATCCATTTCCATTTAAACACTAATTCCTAATAAGCTGCTATTCATCAATTCATGTTTGCTAGCAGATCAATATCTAATGTGTTTACCAATTCAGTTGTATCAGGAGGGTGCATCAAGCTGATAATTTTCTAGTCAGTCTCTTGTGTTAACTGAAAGAAAAAAGTAAGAGAGTATTTTTACTACTACAAATGATTTACAAATATTTAATGCAGATAAAATGCTGTGCATTCTGATCTAACTAAGCAAGCAGAGAATCAAAGCTGTTATTAGAACATTATGTATTCCAGGAGTGGAAGATTCACTGTTTTAGATGAATACAGCTGTTTTATTTAAATTTGCACTTACCCAGTAAAAGAGTGGAGATAATTCAGGACTGGACCACCATGAAAAACATGTTATGGCATCACAGTTGGGAATTTGTGTCGTATAACTGAAAGTAAGTGTCTAGCATAAAAGATGCTGTAACAGCTCTTGGCTTTCTTTCTGTGAGTGGATGGATGGGTGTTTCTGTGGCTCTTGAAGCTGGAAGGTTTATGCTGCTTTAGTGGGAGTGTTTTCATCTGGTTGTGTGGATCAAATCCAGCATTTGGCCTGGATGGCTAGAGCTGGAAAGTTGCCAGCTGTTATACTCTGCCATTTAGAAACAAAGTGAAAAAGGCATCTTCAGGTTCTCCCTGTTACTGACACTTTAAAAAGATGACCTGTAAAATTCCTTTAGGTCCTGCGAGAGTGTAGAGGACTTGACCATCAAAAAAGTAGCCAGTCTTACMTGCTCTCTCGTAACAGCATTTCCTATTGCCATTGCTGGAAACAGGCTACCTAGATGGAGCACTGGTGTGAGCAGGCGGGACATTTCTTGTATTCTCTCCATTGTTCACTGAAGACGTCAGGCTCATTCAAACACACTGCTGTTTTAGATTATTMTTCTTCTTTTGGAGCAATCTAAGGCACTTTGGGGCATCTTTTTTATGAATTGTTGTTACGACATGACATTTAAAACTGATTTCAAAATAGTCTTACATATTTAAAAGGAAAACACTGTGCCCTCTGAAGGTTGGAATTGAAATGATCTCTTTTCAGCACAGCTCTTCTGTACGTATGGCATTCAGCAAATTATATATTCTGTTTCACAGAATTACTATATTTATTACCAGAGGAAAATAGATTATTAATTGCAGCCAAAGGCTGCTTTGATTAAATATACAATTAATTAGCTATGCTAAGCCCATCCCAAAGCTCCTAATATTTTCAGCTGGATGGTTTTTCTAGTACTTTTAATTAAAATTGTTCTAAAAAGCCACAAGTTAGCTGCCTGTGCACTTAAACTGAAGTTAGCTCTTCAGTGTTTTGCTGGTTTCTGTATGCAATCTAATTAATCTGTACTGATTAAATGTACATAAAATCATCTGAAATGCGAGCTAATTTGTGCAGATATGGAACAGTGGAGAGCTTTTACTAGTCCTTCGCATGATTGTTTTATCTTTGGAAACTAATTTCTAAAGGCTGCAGATGATAATTGTTTTGAGAAGTAAACAGAGAAAACAGCATACAAACCAGACACACTAAAGACAGCAGCAGCAGCAGAGACACTCACAGAGAAAAGGCAGTTGCTTTTTAGGGTGCAGCTTGTCTTTTTTACCTGAGGTACCCTCGAAGTTTGCTGATTGCACTTAAATTCCTCTGTGCTGTCTGGAGGTTTGGMTCCCACTCCTGTTTTGATGAACTGACTGTTATGTGGCTAGAAGGTGGTTTAGAACTATATTTTTTCTTAATGATTTATGAATAAAATTGGGGTTGGATTTTTCAAGTGGGCCAAGAGAACATGATCCCTTATGAAGATCCACGAGATTTGTTTTTCTGCCATCAATACTCTTAAAATGTGTCTTTCTCAGTACTGATGAACTATTTTCAACTGAAATCTCTGAGAAATGAGTATGTAGGTAGTGGACCTTCTTAAAGAGGATGGGACGTTTGCGTGAAAGTTCTTGGCAGCTCTGGGGTGGGGGGAGGCATGCATGGGGGTAGCAGACCCTCAGTGTCACAGTAGGGAAAAGATAAATAAAGGACCGTGGTTGAGTCAGATGTGCATTACTGCTGGCTGGAGCACGTGTCCTTCCAGAGTTTGGAAAGGCAGGACYACAGGTCGTAGTGATGAGCAAGAAGTAGGCTGGAGCACACATGTTCCAGTGCGCTTTGCTCAGGTGTCTGCCTCATCTCCTGTYGCTCACCAGTCACTTCTGCATTTGTCCCTTTCCTCTAATGCCAATACAGTTACACAGTGCATACTAGCTTATGGCGCTGTAGTTGGAGCAACATCTCAGGAAGGTTTGAGCCCTCTAGACTGAGGAGAACCTTAGATCCCGGTCATGTGCTTCCTGGGAGACACTCTGGCCCTGAGGCTATCATTTCATCAGGCCCATTAGTTTCAAGTAATGTGGTCACTTGCCTCAAGGAGTGTGGTAAAACAGCAACATTAAGTCTATTGCTTTGTTGGCTCTTTAGTCTATTTTGTTGTCATTTTTCTTTGTTTTGTACTTCCCCTTGAAGGAGAGGAGCCAAAGTAGCAAGTGCTTTTTAATGGCAAAAATATTTATTGAATAAAAAGGTTAGAGAGAGAAACTATGGGGGAGAGGGAGGAAAGAGGTAGAGGCAATCTGGAAGGCCGTATGATTTTGTAGCTGAAGATGAGCCAAGCAGTGTATCTCCGATGTTCTCCGATGGAACTTTAGATTAAAAATACACCATTTAGGAATCTATGATGTTCTACCTTATTCCTTCTTTTTCCATCTCTTGCTGAAGGCAACAGGAAGCCATGTAGCTTTGATGAAGTTGCTGCAGGGTGGAAAAGAAAGGCTCCAACATTAGAAAGAACTGTGCATCATCACAAAATGATATATGCTCTGTCCTAAAATATTACCTCATCTCTCGTAGGGCCTCGTACCTTGTTGCTCTTTTTTTGCCCATTGTTAATGTCCTTTGCCAAGCTGAAGGCAAACGTCTGTTTAGATTAATATTAGTGTTCAGAAAGCTCATCCTTAGCACACCACAGAAGTAGCAAGATGATGTTCCAGTTCCTAGCTGGATGCTGGATCACCACTATCTGTGCATCTCTGCACAGACAGTTTGTCGTAGCACAGTCTGTGGTCTAATCTCATATTTTTAATGTGTATGAGCCGCCAGCTTTTGATGGTACATTAGCTTCATTTGTACTTGGCAAAAATTATGTTCCAGTTTTGCACATCTTGTTCTATAAATATTCTTCTACTTCAGGCAACAGTATTCTGGTCTCCCATCAAATATGCCTTTGACTTTTTTTGCAGTACTTTTTTTTTAATTAAATTAATTTACATGCCACATGGTTTTACATGTGAGTTCCAGGGTGCTAGTTAACATGAAATCCCATGTGAAAAATGACCCTTATCTTCTAGCTTTTTCTTTTCATCCTGAGGACTTTTTCAGTCATTCTTCTGAYATAAGGGGGAGTTTCTGAATGTGTCACTTGCCCTATGAATGGTGATTTAAAAAAAGATGACATTTCTTGTGTGAAATGACAAAGAGTGAACTCCAAAGRAGCACTTGTTTCAAATTCAGCAACCTGAGAAGTCTCTGACTCTGTGAATAGGCACTTACTAAAAAAAAGCAAATTAAAAGCAAACTGAAGTAGTAGTGTCCTGACCTAGCTGTATCCATGTRTTATTAACATGAGACAAATATGCAGATACCTCTTCATTATGGTTAACACGATCTGTAGCCACTGCRTGACTGAAACTGAGACTCAGATTGGGAACCTCAAGGCAGACCTGGTTTCTGGTGCCAGCAGTGTGCCAGCCTGTTTCAAAATAAATGTTTCCCYTGGCAAAGCTACCCATGCTCAGCTCTCTCAGCTGGGAGTTGTTCTCAGTAGCCTTCATATTTTCCAGGAGCTGTACCCASAAGCCATTTACGCCTGGTGTCGAGGCTTTAAGTGGAGCTCTTGAAATGTCAGATAAAGTCAGATAAAGTGGAAATGCAGATACTCTGACATGAGAATAGTCCTGTTTTTGCTAACACAGTCCTATGATTCTCCTCTTTACAAAGCATCATATGCCACACTTAAACATCAGTGACATTTGGAAATACTTGGTTAAGTTGAGAGTCAAATGTCAGTCTTAACTTTTGCTGTTATTGCTCTGTGCTRGTGCTGCAGCTTTTATCAAACTTGAACATCTGTCTTTATTACAATTTGCTTTGCAACTGTGCTCTTTTTTGAGATTCAAAATTTACTTTACAAACATTAACTCAGCTATTTCTGAGGTGTCTAACAAGCGTGTGTCATGGCTGTGCTCTCTGTATATGGCACACAGAAAAATGACCTTCTAAATAAAAAAWTTTCAATAGACCATTATTTAAGTAAGAGGAGGTTTTGAATAGGAAGTCTCAACATGTGTTACTTAAGCTGGCAGAGAACTGTTAATAGTCAGAATGCCTTATCCAGCCATATCCACCACCATCCACAATGATCTGTAAGGATTTTCTTCTCCGTGGACCAGCTGTTAGACTGTGATGCTGTCCATAAGGGAGGATTTCTCTCCATCTTATACTATACTTATAAACCTAATTTATGTCAGTGCAAAATGGGCCAGTCTATGAAATGGAAATCTCGCTTAACTTTTGTACTGCAGAAAGTAGCCATATGGGAGCCTTGAGATGATAGATGAGGCTAATGCAAGTGTTCACCTTTTTCTTCAGTGCCCTTTGTGGTCAGCCCCCAGGTCTGACCTGAGCTGCTGTGTACCTAGTACATGCATGAAAGCAATGATTCAGTTCCCCAAACATTGCTGTTTAGTGCCGTTTTCGTTGTCCTAGGGCATCTCCCCCAACTCCTAGCTACTGCCCAGGTTTCCTGGAGACTTCCTGGAGATTTCTGCCCTTCTGCAGGTGCCCAGGGTGCTACAGAGCCTGCTGGTGGCATTGGCTGCCAGYGCTCGGGTTTGCAAATGCTCCCACATAACTGCGGATTTGCTGCCTGCACTGGGGGAGCCCAGAGGGAGGACGGTGGAGGCTTGCGCCCCGCGCCTGCCCGCACGCACCCATGGTGTGTGCAGCCCTGGGGAGAGGAGTCTGTGGGACGGGCTACAGAAAAGTCGGAGCGGCTGGTGAGCCTGCTCCTCTGCTGGCTAACGCCCATGACGGGAGACAAGAAGGTACATTTGCTCTTGAGGCTAGAAACTGAACTAGGATCCTTTCTCCTTTACTGTCCAYATTGCCAATCACCTTTTGAAGTAAGATTCCTCAACCTGTGTAGATTTTACATTTAGCATATTGATGGATAGGGAAAACTAAGTCACAACGTGAGTCAAGTTGGGTCATGGTGCAAAGACCAGAGAGCCAAGTCAGTGATAAAGACAGAACTTGGAAATTCTCCATCCTGCTCTATCCTTTTGGCAATTTTTCTTCCATTTCTCTATAACCTATTTTGTTAAAAGGCTGGAAAAAACCCTCACCAGCTGAGCGTGAGAGCTGACACAATACATATCTCCGTCATAGCTGTTGCAGGCTTCAGTGTAAATACCTCATACCTTTATAGCCTCTTTCAGACTGAGCTCATTATGATCTTTTGTGTAAATCCTTCTAAATTCACAGATAATTGACATGACAGACTCGAGGGGCTTACAGCCAACCATGTTAATGAAGCTACTTTAGGAAGTCCGAGTGCTGAGAAGCCTAATATGTTATGAGAGAAAAATAAATGATTGCCCATGCGCAGCAATAGCTATTCTAAATGAAATACCTCAGTTGTTTTCAATTTTTTTTTTTTCACAAAATACCCAAAGGCAATAATCCACTTTCTGGATTAACAGCCTGTAAAATATTACTCTAAAAAAATTAAACCATCTTTGRGTTAACTTAGTAACACAGAAGGCTTCAAGAAATGCTAGAGTCTCCTCTGTGTTGTATTATTGTAACCTGAGACCATGATGAGTGAAGGAGTTTTTTGTGCTTTTATAAGACATAGTAAATTCTGTCAAGGAGAGTATAAATCAGACCTCATCCTGGGAAATATGTTATACTACCTAATGATAGAGATATTCTTCCTGGAATGCCAAAAATCGTAAGTAAATCTATAGGTAAATGTATATTTTTAAAATTTCTCAGCATTTTAAAATGAGTTCTGTTCCTCTCCCCCTCTTTTATTTTCTTTCTCTCTCCTTTTTTTTTTTTTCTGCTTGATCTTTTTCTGTCTCTAAATTCCCAAAATCTGAGGTCATGACGTTTAGTAACTTAAAGGGATATTTGGGATATTTACACATGGTCTAAGGCAAAGAAATGTATGTGACCTTTATAATCAGATCATCTCCTTAGACTCCCTGTAGTCAGTGGAGAGAGGTTGCCATTTCCAAATGGTTATTCAGCTTACTCAAGCTTACCATCTCTGACTTGCCTATTCTTTCTTTTCTTTGACTATAGAAGAACCCTAGTCAGTTAAGTTAGATGTCTACATTTGGTCATTTGAGTATCTTCTCCTAGGCTATAGATTTTAAATGAAAACTAACTTTCCTACATAAATTATTATGTGAGTAGTTGGACTTGTGCAGTAGCTCAAGAGCTGTATATTTTGGTTTGAGTAAGTATTTGCTGCTGTGCACTGTAACAACCCTACCTACTCTCTCAGTATGGAAAATCCTTATCTCTAGGTCTCTCCTTCCCCCCCCCATCTCCTCAGTTCCTGCCATGGTGGGATAGGGAAGAGRCTGTCAATCCTTATGTGCGGTGTGAAGTATCAAAAGCATTACTGTAGTAATTTTTCCCCCTATATCTTAATGTGAACTTCTTAATGTGAAGTTCACATTAGTATCTTAATGTAAAAAATATCTTCATGTTAACTTCTGCCTTCTATAAAACATTGTGAGGTCTATGAGTAAACGTGCTATGTAAGTAACAGTGTTGAATCTACTGCATTAGAGATATTCAGACTAATTAACATGAAGTGCAGTAGCTCAGCCGGGAGAGCGTTAGACTGAAGTGTTGTRTGTCTCTAGAGTGGCCTGAGAATGGAAAAGCTGTTGACCAATAAGAAAGTTTCTAAACTTGTTTACTGATTATGATAACTCCATTCTGTTGTATTTCCGGGCAGAGTGGTACTAGGCAGCACCCACCAGCTCCTTGGTTGGGCACTTCCAGGGAGCAGTGGGAGCTGTCAAGGCTTCTTTCGTCAGTGCTCCTCTCCAGGTCCCATCTTTTGCACTTTTGACTCTTTGAACACCACCTCTTCCCCTTTTTTTCCTTTTTTGTGCCCTGTAATCATTTCTTTTCCCYAGATTCATTTGTCAGATGGAGCATCTGTCTTGATGGAGGAGATCAATAGGAATATTGGCTGTAAGCAGATGCTAAAGGCTTTCTGTGTCTTCTGGCATTAATGCAGATGCAATATCCCATTGCTTCTGTTCCCTTCTTGACACCCTGTTTAAGTGGCACTCAGYTGTCCATTTHCTCTTTGAATGTTTCCACTGATCTGTCTRTCCTTTGCCTCAGGATACAGAATTTCCATGTCTTCATCCATAGGGGGAATGTGCCGGCTGTGTGGAGGTGACAGCTGACTTTTCCTTATTCTTCCGCTTAAGAACTCACGCCAGTCTTTTTGGTTTTATATGCCAGTACCTTGTGCCTCTTATGGTTCAGAAGAAGTCAATTTCTTTCTGATAGGCTTCCTTTGCTACAAAATTGTAACCTGATGAATCTGAGTCTTTGCTGCTTACAGTCAGGCATTGAAGCTTTGTCTCTCTGCGACCCTCTCTCTCCAGTTCTACCTGGGGTACTAACAGCATTTCAGGAAATGCTACCAGGAAAAGCTTGGTATTCAGGAACATTTTCAGAAGCCTACATTTTGCTTCTGGATCCCCTGATCTAGTCATCCTCACTGGTGTCCACAAGCAGGAGCTCATCTGTGAGGCTTATGATGAGCAGATGCAGTTTACTTCTAGGTTTCTGTCTTTGCATGTTGCAGGTAAKTCCACCAGCAAAACATATTTCTTCATTCTGGCTTGGGTCACTGCTTACAAAGRTCAAAACCTCAGGGGAAGTGAAGTTATAGCAGCACAAAAAGCAAGTGCTGATTTAAGGCATAGGCAAAGAAAGAAGTTTCTCTGAAATCAGTTTGATGGGCCACAGTGACTCCATAAGCATCCTTTTCCTCATCAGCTCAGGAGGCCAGGACAGAGCAGGCTCCCCTGCTTCTGTCAAGGATAGCCATGGCCATGCTACCAGTGTGTCTACTTCTTCCTTCTCTTGCTCCTACCTGCACTGATTTTATGTGTTTAGCCCCACAGAGATAGGGCAATGCAGTGGGGCAGGGAGGAAGAGGAGAACAGTGATGGSGAGAGAGCAGAGGAGTGCATGCAGCGTGCTTTGGCCTTCTGTCCCTTTTCCTGATCCTTTTTTCCTTCTCTGCATGACTTCCAAGAGAAGCTGTTCACATAGAGTAGTTCTCCAAAGTGCYTTATTGTGTCTTCAGCCTGATAAAAATACTTGTGCTCGAGGCTGTGGCCAATTTTAAATTTAAGTGTGTGGGTGATTGGCGACCTAACTGTCTTCCCTAAAGCTTACAAAAGTGGCTCTTCAGTTGGTGGGACTGGTATTTTTTTTAGTTAAGATAGGTAGCCATGGGTTTTGTGTGAAAGTTGGATGATGTTTGAGTGAACTTAGATTTTTCTTTAGCATGTGTCAGAGTTGATTGTAGAAGGCTGGTGTGTTGCTGAAGTAAGTTACTGTCAGCATTATAGATGAAAAAGAAATGGAAATGACAGATGGAGACTTACTTCTTACTCTCATGCTGCCAAGGCCTTGTAATACAAGAGGAGGTTGATTTTACATTGTTGTGTGGTCTCAGAGTATTTGTAACATTGCATATGATTAAATGGGAAGCTCACAAGGACTCTAAAATTCACTTTGTAATTTGAATTTTCATGAATACTTGGTGTATTTCATAGAACACCATAGGAGCAAGAAATAAGGTTAGTTTTCCAAATTTGAGGTGTATTGCAGCAGAAAAAATAGCTTTTCTTAGGTCTGATAGGTCATATTAAATTTTGCCGTCAGGAATTAAAACTCAGTTTTGGTTTTGTTCCATATGCTTCATTCACTTGATGACGAATCTTATAATGACACGGCTACTACTTGGTGACAAGTTTGAAAACACCACAAATAGTTTTCTTGTAGTATAAAAATTAGCCAAACATAAGTTTGCATAAGAAGTTAAATTGCGAATGCAGGGTGTGTAGTAGTCAAGCGAATTTGCTGTCTTCCTATTTTCGGAAGAACTGGTTGGTTAAATTAGACATGCAGTAGTTACCAACTGTGCCCTRTGTCTAGCCAGTTACATGAAATATAACATAAAGGGACAAGACATTTTATCCCAGCTTGTGTTCTTCTGAAGTTTTCTTTCCTTTGGGGGAGATAKAGTCTGAGTTCAGCAGAAAAGGTAAAAACCTCTCAGGTGATATTGCACATCCAAATGTTTTGAGTGGAGGGGGAAAGCTACTGAACACTGAAGGAGAGGAGAGGAAGGGGATTTGAGTGGGGCACAGGCAACACGGTGGAAGAAGGCAATTGCCTGTGGGGTATGGCTGTGGCACCAGGGGGCTCAGATTAGGGGATGGTGGAGCAGAGTGAATGCCATGGTGGGAAGGAAGCAGTGAGCAGGCAGACGTGAAGGAGCCTCTGTGCAGTAGCTACTTCTTGGTTACCTGAGCCCTTTTCCTCCTGCACATGAGCTGCTCTTTTGAAGTAGAGGTACAGCACTGTCTACTGTAAGCTGCTAAAGGCAAGCCCTATCCTGCTGCATGGGTGTTAGCAGACATGGGTTTATTGTGGCAGCTAAGCTAGCTACTTTCTCCCACCAGCTCCATTAACACAGGCTATAGTGCAGTTTTTTTCCTCCTTCATTGGATAATATCGTGGCTATGTAGCTGCGCAGGTCTCTTCCCCAAGCAAAAACCATCTGCACCTGTGAACTCCTCTTTGCCCTGCTGCTGCAAATTGGAAATCAAGATAGGAGGTGGGCCCTTCTTACAAGGAGGGTATGAATCCTCATAAAGTAAAGGTAATTTTTAAAGTGAGCCAATTTGTAGCACAGCCCCTAGGAATAGTTGTATGAGCATAACAGCAAGGCAAAGGATATGAGTGTAGAGACAGGTGTCAGCCGTGAGGAACAGGAAACTTCTTAAACTAGTTTAGCAAGCCAGAGATGGTGGAGTGCAATGAAACTGTGTATTTACACTTAGAACTGATGTGGGATTTGCATACCTTCGAGTTCGGCATGCACAGTCTATAAGGTGTTAAACTACAATTTGAAGAAAAGGATGATTACACACAGGGGAGGCAAAGGGTAAGYGTGAGGTAGAGAATCAAAGGCTGAGCAGAGGTAGGTGGTTACAAAGGCTAACCTGTCAGATGTTTGGATTTGCAAATTCCTTATCTTGACAAAGAGTATGTGGTAGGTCCTTTTGTTTGGACTTAAGATAAACAAAAATATCTGATGCAGTATTATAAGGCAAAATATTAGTTAAACCAGAGCAGAAGGGGGTAGACGAGCAGTTGTAAGAAGGATATGGAGTTGACTTGGGAGGAAAATCTACAAGTAGTGTTAAAAAGGAAAGCAAAAGRCTGGAGAGAAGTTGCTGCTTGAGTTCCAGAAGGATTTGTCCTTTGCTGATCCTGTTTAATACTTTTATTAGTGACCTTTTCAGAAATACCAGCAAACTTCACCTACCAGATCCTAATGATATGTCTAATGTCGTCTAAAATACTAATGGCTGCAGCAGTGCTGGGATGTTTACCTGGAACCCCAGGGGTGCAAGGAAGGAGGGGAAGGCAGCTAAATCCCGAGGGAAGAAGGGGAAGACAAAGAAAAAGAAATGCTGTGATTAGTCGTGAGTTGGGAACAAACAGTAACTACCATGAAATAAGGAGAAGAGAGCCAGAGATTCAGACCARACCTCTCATTTGGAATTCTCTCATTTGTTCCACTGCTCAGAAATTTGCAGTCATAGCTGYTGTAGCCATATAACTGGAACAGAGCTCACGAGGGAAGAGCATTTCGGCAGAGTAGCCTTCATCTACCCACACTAACTCCTTAACTCTAGCTCTACTTGACAGTTGCCTAAATGATATTAATTACTTTAAATTATACCTTCAGCAAGCAGGATAGAATTCCACACATTCTAAAACATCCAGTAATGTGATGGTTAGATTCTCCTTTAGTGTGAAAGAAGTGATTTCATACCCTCTTATGCTGAGTTCAGTGCCCTATTTCTAGGCAAGTGGCTTATTTGTTAAGCTGTTGTATGAATATGTGCCACTACTGCCCTCACTCCCTACTGTTTATGTTTTTCCAAGGAAGGTACAATTCTTATTGCAGTGGCTTCCTTATTTTTTAAGGCAGATGGTACACTAGCCTGGATCTGGAGTGAAAGGAAGGATCCACTGGAGAGAAGTGGCTCCTTAACAGTATGGCTTCAATGTCAACTCCAGAAGTGCCTTTAGATTTGTACTTSCAAGTGCACGGTACCCACTTCACTTACCCCGTAGACCACGTGCACCTCCCTCCTATCTGCTGAGAGCCTGGGGCTGCTCCAACCCAAGCGACGCAGGGTGAAATGAGGACACTGGCTCTCTTTTGGTACTTGGGCACCTCATGCTCTGACCGCACAGCGGGATGTCGGATGGGACAGCAGCRTTGCTCGTTCTTAAATCACAATGTCACAAGCTGCTCCAGCTAATCCCTCCACCACTCGATAGAGCTGTGCAACGTCCTGAATGCAATGGCTTGCCTGCAGCTAGTTTTCATTGACTGCAGCCAGCTCCAGGGGGTAAACTGGAAATAAAGATTGCACGGCTGAGTACCTGACCTCTTAATTTCCTGGGTTTTGTAGTGTTGAGGATTTTGGGGGCACTATTGAGGGGGGAATGTGTCTTCTGAATTGGTGTAAGATGATAATACTGGCTACATTAACTCYGTTTTTAGTGAGATTTCTATACTGATGTCCTAACAAATATAATAGAGGGCAACGGTAATTTCCATTAGGTATTTGTTATTGAAAGCACTAGAGGCCACTATGCAAATTTTTTCCCACAAAAATCTGAGAAGCTCCATCAAGGGCAAGTTTGTCTCCTGTGCATGTAAACACTGAATTTTGACAGAATTTGAAATCTGTAGTCCCTTTTCTCAGATGTTTTGCTTGTTGTCTGACATAATATCAATAATTAACTGCCAGGTAGTCACAATGAGAAACAATACTGTGAATATTAACTTTGCTGTTTTATTTTTAAGTTGTCTGCTGAAAAGTTTCCCAAACTATTTCCTGGTGGAATCTCACCTGTTATTTCCSTTCTCTTGGCAAAATACTAATCAAAGAATTTTCCTTATCGTGKGGTCTTGGAGGCGGACATGAAACACAAAGGACAAAATGTTTTATGTCAGGGATGACAAATCGTGCTAAGAGGGTTAGAGACCTGCAGTCAGGTGGTTCACTCTCAGATGTGGAAACTTGCCAGATTTCCCCGGTGGCCTGGCCTTTTTACCATGGATCCGTGTCACTGACTGAGCCCAACAAGTGTCAGGATGAATTCAGATAGCAGAACTGATTGCTGGGAATCATTTATGCCCGTCTGCCTCTCCTCAGGTGGGAAATGCTTGTTTAGATTTTGTCCTGCCATTTTGGACTGGTTTCAGACATTTCTCAATTTATTGGAAGTCTCTGCTTTTCAGCTGCGGTTCTTTTCACCGATAACTCTATGCTATGACATTTTACTGTGTTAGCTTGTAAAGTCAGAATATAATAAAATTTTTAATGATCTTAGCTTTCTTAACGAACATATTGATCAGGAGTAATATGAAAGCTACTCTCAAGTCCTACCTGTTCTGAGTTTTGAAGTAGGAGCTGGTTTGATTTTAAATGCATGGGAAAACTATTCTAAAAATTAGCCTTTCTACATAACCTTTTCTACAACTGAGCCCAGAACAAACTCTGGAATGTGAGATTGCATTTTTGAGTGGTTTTGACTTGATCAAAATTGCAGGGTTTGACTTGATGAAAGTTTTCATTTGGCTTCTATATATTTGTCCAATTCCGGGACTAATTCCACCACCACCACCATTGCCACCATTACCTCCCTCCCCCTCGCTTCTTATTATTTAAAACACACATCGAGAGTCTACAAGCTGTGCCTGCAACATCATATTGTGGGTTTTGTGAGCAGAAGTTTATATTATATTTTTGCCACCCAGTTTCCTGCCTCCTGCTGAAGAAAGTTACAGAAGTTAATGTAAATAAACACTAAAAGACAAAACTCGCARTAAGATGGCAAATATGTGATCTTCAGATCTGTTGGCAAGGTCTAATTAAGCAGTCCTGTTGTGAAATGTTACTTTTGAATGTTGCTGATTTAGGTAAAAAGACACCGTTGGTTCAGGGACTTGATTTTTGCAGGACTGAAATACTATGTTTGAAGCTTACTAAAAGCATTTCTGGGTAGTCAGTGGTTATTTGATCATTGTTTCGTAAGCATATATAGAAAGTGTATCTGACTTTATAAAATAATATAGGGTATATAATTTGTATATTGTCAGCAGGCRTTTATATGTACTTATCTTTTAATATACAGAATAAAAAATGAAGTGTATTCATCTTTGCCGCTATTTTTTTCTTTTATGAAATGACATGTAAATTTTTAAAAAACAATGCCAAATAGCATTTTGTTCCTAAGAAATAGCAAAGATTAAATTGCCCTTGCCTTGGTACCCCGGAGTGTGCCGTGCTTAAAGAGTTTTCATAGGCCATAAATTTTATTTTCAACATGCCTGTTTTAATTTGTATCCCCTTATAATTTGTTGTCTAAATTCTCAGCACAGATATATAATCATTATTTTTATTGCAGAAATGCCTAGAAGCCCTACTTTGGGCTCTGTAAGTGCTTGAAACTACATATCCAAAAAGACACAGTCTCTGTGCCTAGGCGGTTTTATCTAAATAGATAAAGACAGGAGGTATAAAGTCTTGGTTAAAGTATTTTTTCAGTGTTTTAATTAAAATATTATACATAAGATAATTAAAAGCCTGTAAAATAATCTCATTACATATTGAAGGATAACTCAGTTTCTCAGAACAGAAAGAATTACTTTGTTCCTAACGTTAAAAGGTCTTTTCCGCTCTGTGAGATAAATCACCCCGTCTGATGTCAGTGCACAGCAACGGAGAGCAGAAGGAGCTGCCCGTGTGCGAGCAAGGGCCAGCTTTGTCCCTGGGTATCTGTGGCGAGTCTGCAAAATTGCTCAGGTTCAGTGGTGCTCACAGCTCTGATTCGCGCAGCGCGTTCCCGGGGTCGGTCCATTACACAGCTTTGGCTGCCAGCTGTGGATATGCTCCCTGCCATATTTTTTGGCCATTTGTTCCTTAACAGCTTTGATGGGCCTTGGAGAGCTGGCCCACAGCTGGAACAGCAGCTCGGGTACAATCTTGTGATACACACAATTGCCTGGAATAAAAGGAAACTGATTAGTGTTGTGTGAACTTCCTCGGTAATTGGCCTTTGCAGATGTTTGGAGAGCTTGTTGCAGAGGCAAGCCAGCTACTTCATTGCCTCCTGAATCCGGATTGGAAGTATTTTACACGTAGAATTAGTGCAGGAGAAGGTTCCCTTTACAAATCTTTCAGGTGTTAAGCACTAAAGCCTTACAGAAGTGGCTGCTGCTGCTGACACTGCAGAGACTAAAGCCAAGAAGATAAAGGAAATAAAAGGAGCAAGRGAGAGATAAGGGAGCAAAGCCAGAGAGGCAAATGGAATCAAATAGGGCAGAGGAACAGAAAGGAAAYGGTGAGAGTAGGAAGAGATACAGAGAGAGAAAGGAGGGAGACTCTCCAGAAGGAAGAACAGACATGGAAACAATGGGACAGAAATAGTAGCTGTAATTGATGGTAAGCCAGGAAGGAGCTGCAGCTCTTACTAGTGGAAACATGTACACAGCCATAGCACTGTATGAATAAAAACTAGAGTTAAGCTGGCTGTAATATTATCACCTCTTATCATTTTTCCTGCTCAAAAGGAATGTGAAAATTWAAATTTAGAAGTAAACAACCAAAATATTTCCATGATAGTGCACTGGATCATCACTAGGTAGAAAAATGATACATGCATATATATATTATATATATATATATGCATTTATATGTAGTTTCATGTTTGTGCATTTTTGTAACTAAATGTGTACAGGCATGCTATGGTTAATATCACCTGCTCTCATGCATATTTCATGATGCTCAGATAAATTTGATTGCTAAGCTTTCCTAAGAATTGCTAGGAACTTTTTGGTACAAAAACACCTGATAGAATTTTAAATGGTAGCTAAGATTCCATCAGTTGCTTCATTTTATCAAGTGAATGGTTCCTCSGATTCATATTTTCTTTTTTAAACAAAGAGATTGAAAAAGAACACCATATACGGTGTTCTAAAAGTAAGATGAAATGCAACTTCATCATAATCTACTACTGTGTAAGACCCCTTTGCTGAGCCACTGTAAATATGTTTAAGCTCGTCAGTAGTATTTTTAAAACATTTTGTCCTGTAAAAGGTTGGAAGGAATTTTTTGCAAGTATTATTATTATTATACCAGAAAAAATTGCCAGTATGTTTCTTCTGAAATAAAGTCATGAAAATCAATGGAGGACAACAGCGTCAATTAATATGGAGGCAATGTGAGCAAATGAGAAAGACTGAAAGGGACCCCCAAARTTTTATCCAAACATAGAGGGATCCTTTTTTATTCTTTCAAGATGACAATTAAAACAGGTGTGTTGTATGTTCATTAAAAACAAGCAAACACAGATGTTRGGGAGCAGTCTAAACGTAGTGCCACATGTGGTTAGAGTCAGAGCAGGACATGTGKTTTGGTTGGATGTGTGGCAATGTCCAGGGACTGGCCAGGGTGTGAGTCTGGAATGAGACTCGACTCAGCGCTCTGCTGCTGATGTTGAGTTTAATGTTGCTTTTTTCCCCCATAATCCTGGCACATGGAGCACCCTCTTGGCTGAGATGATKTGCTACTTACTGGGCAGGCTGAAGACATTGTGCTGCCAGTTGCTCTTTGTTGCAGCTTTTAAGAGAAACCCCAGTGTGCTGATGCTGGTGGACGTGCTGGCAGGAAACGTGCTACTGCGCCGGGCCCTAGGATTGCCCGAGCGCTGGGGGAGCAAACTCCTGGCGCTGGCACCAGAGTTGGGACCAGTGCCATGAGATTCTGGCCAGCTGCTTGTGCTCTCGCTGCCATCTGTCCTGCTCTTGCACAGCTGGAGCAGGCAGGATTTAGTCCTCAGACCGGGGGGGGCTCTAGTTCGCTCTGTGCTACCTTAAATTGAATTTAAAAATAAAAAATAAAATCTGTCGTATGCTTAACTGCACTCCTTAAATGGGGAATTTTAATAATGTGCCAACAGCAGCAGTTTGGAGTGCCTTACCGAGGAAAAGGTCACTGTGCCCATAAGTTATCCTAGCATTTGATCAGTGGACTCTTTTCGAAAGACTTTAAGTCTCATTATTCACTGCTTATAAAGTCACTTGAGATATAAAAAGTCTTTTTATAGTAATGAAAGAACTCCCACAATTAGCCAGAAGGCAGCCATCTATCTTTTTAAACTACTCACTTCAGAGGAGACCAGGAGTTTCAGGCGTCCGTACGWGGATGAATTGTTATGACAGTGATAAGTGTAACATTCATGCGGTGATGCCAGCCTTTATGGAGTTCATGGAAGCTTGGGAATTTTTTTAAAGGTGAAAGAGAGACATTTATTTTAGTGAAATGTAGAACATGATCTCCTGAAAGGAGAAAAGTGATTACATGTTATTTATGGAGTCCTGAAACCTGATATTCAGCCTCTTTCCTTGTTTTGAGGGAATTGCAGTTGATTAAAGAATGTCATTAATTTGATCTCTTAAAACTTTAATAGCGACCACCTTTTGAAATGCCTTGTTCCCTGAGAAAAATACATAACYTGGAAAAGAAGTTAGAGAGTGAGCTTGTGGTACAACAGAGAGACTGTGAAGTTCACAAGAGAGTATGGCATTCAGTGCAGGGTTTTCAAGATAAAAATTATTTGTTCTGAACACACATACTAGCCTTTGATTGTATTTTTTCCCACCATCAAACAGCTGTGATGTGGTAGATCTCATGAGAGATTAATGTCCTATAGGACATTAGATAGGAGAAAAAAAAGTTCGCARTGATTAATGTGATAAATGATAGTCTAATTATATCAAGAAGTAACTTAACGTATTTTATGCATGTCACAGCTAGTTTRGTGTTTATTGCCCTCAAGCAGAATTATAGTATCATCAAAAAAACTGTTTGTCAATATTAAAAGCAATTTACATAGTAAATACACTCCAGCCCTGTTACATCACCATCTGGGTTAGCTGAGCATTTGGATCCATACTGGGAGGTGCTGGCGAAGGTGGACCTTGCAAGTGTTCAAAYTGTCCAGCTGTCACCGGCGATGATGACAAGTGATGGCATTCCCACTGGGATGGAAGCGGCCAGGTTCAGCAAAAGGGCAGCAGGGTGTATTTGAGGAGAAGGCTTCAGGAAAAGAAAAATGGAAGGAAGTGGAATCGTGAGAAAAAGGAGACAGCAGGGGAGCAAAGAAGAGTCCATGGGGAAAGATAAAGGCAGAATGAGAGGAACTGAAAGCCTCAGGGAGAGCAGAGAACAGAGATGAACCAGAAGAGAGGAGGGAAAGCGAGACTAAGAAAACTAGCTGAAGGAGAAAGCAAGAAGGATGTCCATAGCAACRTATCTGCTGGGCATACTAAGGAAGTCAGCAAAGGATAATAATGGTTGCTCACAGATTCACATCTACCAGCACTTATCTCACTRTGAAACTAAGCAGTTATTCTTAAATTTAATTTATTGTTTTCATTTCACTCACAAACCAAGAGAATTGCAAAAAATYGTATGTTCTCTTTTTCAAAAAATCAAGTGAAATTTTTCTGAGCTGTTGCTGTATGTTCAACATTGAAGGAGTTGATAGGACTTTGTGAGTTGTGCATTGCTCTAACACACTGTGAAGAGGGGGAATGGGATGTTCCCTGGTTACATGGACTGCCAAACCTCATGTTAAGAAACACAGGAACTGAGGCTATATTTTGGYCACAGTTTGAAGCTACTAGCTCAATAGTGCTTTTCAGCTTGTTGGAGTGGGTAGTTATCCCGGTGATGTGAATGTGGCATTGTGAAATCCAAATGTTTTTCTGAAGAGTATCTCAAGACAAGGGCCCAGATCCGCAAAGCAACCTTAAGCATGTGTTTCTTTGTGGCTCTCTTGTCCCAGTGTGGATGCTAATGCCTGRTTTTCCATACATTGCCAGGGAGGGAGTAAATAAGTGCTCAGAAGCACTCATGGCAAATGGCAAGTATGCGTAACCCAGCCAGCTGGGAGCAGCCTTATAAGCATGCACCTAAAACACCATCTTTTCTTCCTCTACAGAATACCTTAAATGCAAGTAGCCATTTAATGAATTTAGGATTCGAAGCCCAAGCCTATCTCCTAAACAGAAGTCCTCTGTGATTCCTTTTTACAATGCACTTGACTTTTCTTTCAAAACATGGTGCATGATTCTGCAGCCAAGTCAAAGTTTTGGGGGACACTTCTTGTAGTGATGTTTTTGTTTTACTTGGAAATGGCTAGTTAGAGAAAAAATCATGGAGAAAGAGATGCTGAAGCGGAGTTTGATGGAGAGGTGAAGTTGCCTGTTGTCTTCAGATCAGTTGAAAGAAGGGTGCCTTTTTATGACAGTTGATATATAGATAAACAAAATGTCTGAGARGGTAATCTCTCCCTAGAAGGAAGTTTTACAGAGGGGGAATAAGTGTCTCTATATTTTCCAAATGTTAGCATCCTCTATTTTGTCTTGCTTAGGTTAAGGTTTAGCACATGCTTTTCAGCCTCAGTAGATTTCTGCCAGATATTGGGAAATGAAAGTGGTACTGGTTACATTTWGGAAACTGTACAAAAGGCTACAGCACTGAGCATTGCCTGTGTCTATTCAGCACTGTCTAACCAGCTGCCCTAGCTAGTAAACAGAACAAACTTCGGCTGTACAGATAAGGGCAGAGTAATTCACATTACAAACCTTTGGTTCAGCCTGAGGAAGCAGCCAGAGCCTGCATGTTCAGTCACTCTGGGGCTTTTAGGAGGGAAGACAAGATCTGGTGGTCAGGGCAACAAAGGATCAAATGGGAACAAGCATCATTTAACTCATCTGGCTAAGGAAGAAGAAATGTCGTTAACCAGCGTAATAAAAGTTGTTGCTTTATTGAACTTGCCTGAACCCAGACTGAGATAGTGGTATGGGTAATGACTGTATTTGCTACCTTTCAAATTGACTTGTTCAAGAAATGCAGCTTAGTACCGAACAGTAACCTGAAAGGTCGTTGTGTCGAAAGCCATTTCTTTAGATGAGCTATCACATTTGCTTTAGCGGAAGAGTTGCAGTGCTTCTCCTCAGCACACAYGTCACTGGTAGCTCCACACATCTTGTGTTCTGCCTTACTGCAGAGTGTCACAGCAGGCAGGACTCACCGCTGGTAGCTTTTCCAGAATGGCTGAAGGCTTAAGTCTGGGAGGAAGGTGGTATTTTTTGTTCTTTTTCTCTTTCTTGCAGTTCTTCAGGGAGGGCTCAGATCCCTGTCCAAAAGAAGCAGTGGTCAAAGAGGGGACAGTGTTWGGTCATTTTTGCCAGCTTGCAGTCCAAGGATACACTCCATGGGGTAGTTATCTGGATACATTTAGGCCAAGGGATCAGAGGTGAAAAGACTACCATGAAGAGAATAGATTTAGCACCTCTCAAATCAGAGACATCTTCTGCATGGATATTGAAATCTCCCAGGACAGTGAGCCTTGTGAACTTCATCATCACATCAGACAACATCTCTGTCATTTCTCTAGAAGCTCTTGTGTCTAGAGGTCTCTGGTTTAACAGGATGTGCCAGTTATTCTTGTCTTTGTCCTTTCTGATTAAGTGTAGTCTCCAAGGATTTTACTTCAGCACAGCAGATCTTAAATCCTARCTTGCATATGCCAGGTGTTTTCTGAGGACAAGAGATTAAGTTTTGAGTTGTGACAAGCCTTGTGATTGTTGCATTCATGGGACTATGCATCTTTCCCTTTTCCTTTCCCTCTCCCTTTACTTAATATAGAGGAAGTAAAGACTGTGGGGAAGCATGTCAAMACGTTTGGCCTTCTTGATCAATATTTCTGGCCAATATTAACAAAAATTTTCAACAGCAGAAAATCATTTGAAGACAAAGGTGTTTCATTTCTCAGTAACAAGCATTTAAATCCTGCCAAAAGTCTTCGTTCAAGGACTGATTTATTTTTTTTTAAGAACACAAATTGCAAATATAATGTAAAGACAATTTGCCTACATTCTTTATAGTCAATGTTTCATTATTTCCTTCTGTCCTTCTTTCCTTTTCTGTTGTTCACTTCTGCATATGTCAGAATACATCTATATGCGGTGGTGCTGGCATTAGAAATGGCAGTTGGCCAGTGTCAGCTGATATGTGCATCAAAGACAAAGCCTATTTTCTTGTTTATTTTCTGATGCTGATGCATTTTTGCATGTGGCTGGATTTGGAGCAAGCATCCAAAGGGGATGGCGAGGATCCAGGCAGTGGCCACGAGTCACTCTGGGGGAGATGTTGACAAGTGGCCCAGACTTTGCAGTGTGTCCAAAAGAGGGGGGAAGAGTGTTCATTAAACAGAAGCTTAATCAAATGGGGCAGGAGTATGGTTTACATGAGAAAAGATATATTCTTTACTTAACATTCACAACTTGCTTATGGATTAATTAGCCCATCTGCTACAACAAATGTATTCCGGCRTCTTTGTGTCGACTGTTAAAAGTGACTGATTCCTCTATCCACTTAAAATAGTACCCTAGATTCCACTGAAAGTAACCTTTCTGAGGCAAGGAATTTATTTAATCATCCACTAAGAATCTGTAAGTGGCTTGTTGTAAATAAGTGCTCAACTGTCTATGGCTCCCAGGGTAACTATATGTGAGTGTTAAGATGGGATATAATGCAGGAGGCAAAAAAACCTTAAAGAACCTAAGTGTAGAGAGCTTGTGAACCCATCTGTAGTATTGGCTTTAGGTTTTAAAATACATTCTCCCTTCGCAGTCCCAAGTGGGCAGGACAGCTGCCAGCATACAGTAATTCAGCTATAGATTTTCTTCTGCAAAAGGCAGCATACATAAATTAGATGACCTTTTTGCAGATTGACAAAGTGTGTTGATGAACTTCAAGTGACAATTAAAACATGTATTGAGTGTCCCAAGTGCTTGTGTTTTATAAGAAACAAACATAAAGAATGGAATGCTTTTAAAGTCTTTAAATTAAATATGCATTTAAATGAAAATAGAGGTCAGCCATATGTTGCCAGGATAAATGGAAATGGGTATCCTTCRTGATTTTTCACACTCATGTGATTTTTTAAATATTATTATCCTTTTGAAATAGGATTTGGAACAGAATACATGACGTTATTGTAAATGTATGTATATTCCCTCAGAATAAGTGATAAATATTGACTGATGTGAATAAACAGAGCTTCTGGTTTTCAAAAAAAATCTAATAATATATTTTGTAGGGTACAGTGTTATCCAAACATCTTCTTGCTTTGATGCCRGTCTGTGCAAATCTGATTCAGATCAGTGATAAAATGGTCATCTTTTGCCAAATACCACGACCTGATTCAGCTGGAATACAGAAGGACTGTTTTTTGTACCTGAATAGGAAAAAGAATGTGATACAGTGCTATGTTGTATTTATTCCCAAGCATTTACTTTTAGAAGAAGAACTGTATCTCTTGTAAATACCTTTTTRTAAGTATTCAAAGCATTTTAGAAGAAAGAAAATTAATTTTTCTCTAAGTATGTTCCCAGGACCTTAGGATAAGAGTTATTCAGGCCTGCAAAACACTCTTGGTATGAAAACTGCAGAAATGGAAAACTCTGAAAAACTGTTCCCTTGATAGGCTCTGATTCTGAAGCAAGTGGGACTGAGGAATGGGTAGAGGACTCAGGCTTTAAGCTGTATCTCTAATTGCCTCTGTTAGACATGGCTGATTCTGAACATTCTGGCAATGCGGTTGGAGAAGATTTTCAGAAGCTTGCTCCTGTGGGGAGTTTCTTTGATTTTCTTGCAATATAACCTGTTTTTGATTGTTCTGGCCCTTCCCCTTACATATCACAGATATCTTTCCTTGTAACATATTCCCAAGGTTGTGATTTGATAGATGTTAATTTGAATCTTAAGATTTTCTAACCTCAGTCATCAAGGAGACAGTAGATATGTTGCAGTAGATATGGTTGACTAAGCTAGTTGCTGTTTGTATTACTTGATCACAGTCAAGGCCATACTGGCTTGGCACTTCTAGGTATCTCAGGTATTCAGCACAGTGAGTTTTGATCTTTTTTAGACATAGATGTCCAGGTCATTTCTAGCCTGGTCATAAGCTCGTATAGCATCTGAGCTAGCTAGAAGTATCAGTTGACCTTTGCATTAGTGGCTGCACTACAGTGTGGTTATTTCACGTGTCCTTGTGAGTGCACGTGGCCATGAAGGTACTGTTTCTTTAGCAGTTCTGTCAAAGGAAAACTGTTTCTACCTTGAACTCAAGCTGGAAATGCATTGAGTTGATATAGACATTTAACTAATGAATAACTGTTTCCTAACTATCCACATGAACAGACAGAACTATGGTTACAAAAGATGCCTCAAATATGACATTTTTACTTACAAATGCTTCTCCTGGCAGACTTAAAAAAGTTACTGTAGGCTGCTGAATGGCTCTTCGGATTTGCTGGTGTTATTCTTGTTTGTATGGTTCTCCTTTTTTTGATAGGAAAGGTCCAAGAATTTCTTTAATCAAAGAGAGATGTAGAAAAGCAGTTTTGCTGTCAGCCAGTATTTGCAGACATGAGGGCAAAGTCACTTACGGAGTCCGTCCTGTTTCTTAGGAGGGCTTTGACTTAGTTCCTTAAGCAGAARTTTTAAGACTGAATTATCCATACAGCAAAGTTAACTTGGGCATGAACTTGGAATACAATCCTATTTCTGATTTATTCCCAGTATGGAGATTTTCCCTGGTATTCAAGTCAGACTTTAGTACCCTGCAAGTATTCACATTTCTTACTGGAAAATCAAGTCGTTCCACCCCACCAGAGGACCATATCAACTGCACCAGTGTCTTACAACCATTTCATGATGTGGAGCTGTCAACAGCAGTCCCATCACTCTGGAAACAGAGTCTGCATCAGGATGACATTTATGTGAAACGATGTTACRTATCTCTGTTCAAGGGCTTAGCTACTGACGGCTGTTGCCAAATTAGCCCTTTCGTTTTTTATTGGGCTGATACTGTGAAAGTTTGCCCCAAACAGGCCTCRCTGATACTGAAAGCTGATTTAGCTGTGCTGGGAAGAAATTTTGCCATAGTCTTTTAGTTTTGACAAAATATGCTGCATTTTCAGCGTMATTTTCTTGTTTTGAGGATGATTTTTTCCAAGCTTTACCATCTGAATAGACATTTAGGACCTTACTGTCTGTTAACAACTGTCTACARTCTTTTAATCTCCTGTTTGTAACAAATAATTTCTTCTGTTTATGTTTGATTTAGATTTCACTTTTCTTAAAAGTAGCTGACTGTGTTAGTCAAATTTTCCTATCTGTAGTCTTAGTGACTGTATAATGGCAATAGCAGATAAGTGACAAAACATTTAAAATTGGCCTTGTTTCTGTTCAGATATCCCAGATGTATATATTGACATCTGCATTAATAATATTGTGCCAGAAATCTTTTATCACAGTTGTATGCCACAGAAAATGTTGACAGTGGAAATAAATGGCACCTCTCTTTTTTTTTTTTGTATGTGTTTTACAAGGTGAATAAATTTGAGAGAGGTAATTTTAAATGTCCTTTTTAAATTATGTACTCTATTCACTATGTTCAAATTCCATTGGGACAGTTATGGAAGAGTTCAAAACATTTCTATTTTCTACCAAAAATTGAAGAAGTTGGTTCTCCTCCCAGCCTTATGTCCCCTCTTGCATGAATACCACAATAACGTCAGTGTCAGCATGTGGTTTGATGTACTACACAAACAATTAATCCCCTATATTTTACACCTGTATCGTTATGCTGCCTATTCTGCTGATAGTAATTCTTAGTATATTTTTCTGTTTTTCTTTAGGTCAATGGGAAAGATCTCTCCAAGGCCACTCACGAAGAGGCGGTGGAAGCTTTTCGTAATGCTAAGGAGCCAATTGTAGTTCAGGTTTTACGACGAGCCCCAGTCAGCAAAGCTCATGGTAGCTCTCAGGATGTTCGGCTTGTGGATGCTAGCACGCAGACTGACATCACGTTCGAGCACATTATGGCCCTGGCAAAACTAAGGCCTTCCACACCTCCAGTACCTGATATCTGCCCTTTTCTACTTTCAGAGAGGTATGGCTTGTCTTTTTTTGTTGTTTTCCTATGTAACCGAGGGATTGCAGTGCTTATCGAATTCTCTTGAAAAAGTCTCAGGAACGCTTTAAATAAATTATAAAAGTCATTGATAAATGTTGTCCCATTCAGGTGTCAGTGAAGTTTTTCCTAAAGTCTGCTAATGGATCAGAGCTACAAGAAGGAATCTTGGCTTTGCTTACTTTGTGCTGTGTGCTTGTTCATCCAGAGCTAAGCCCAGGTCCAGAAGAAAACCACTTCTGTCAAAGATGCTAAAAGACTTCCAGATAGCTAGAAAGAGCAGTATTGCTGCTTTCCATTATTGAGAATTTCTTACATAAATCACGGAAGCAAATTAAATAAAGGTCCTGTTATCTAACGTGAAACATTCCCAAAAATATAGAGATCAAAAATACTACTCCATATAAATGGTAAACACTTTGAATGAAATTTACCATCAGCTGAATTAATATTCTCTGAAACTGAATTGAATATAAATATCAGCATGGAGTCTTTACATAAAAATAGATACTAGTCCTCTTCCTTTTTGGACTCCATCCCATGAGTAACCACCTCTGTTGGCTGACCCTCCGCTTGCAGCTAGGAAAGCTATGATAGCCGTAGAGCTTTCCCACTGATTTCCCTGCATGCTACCCGTCTCTGCAAAATCGATGCTGGCAGAGTACAAACCTCTTTTCACTTTGCTGTAGTTCCGTTTTTAGAAGTTCCCAGGTAAACTGGGTGGATAATCACAGGCAGAGAACATGGCCAAAGGCTGGATAGAGCCTAGCACTTACTGTTGTGAAGCTTGAAGCACAATATGTGCTCATAAGTCTCRTACCTTTGCTTGAGGTGAAGGTACACTGGGTGCTGCATGTTTGGTATCCAGGTAGTCTGAGGATCCAAGATCAGCCTTGTACCTAATACTATACCTAAGTGCATATAGTGAAGACCTCATTCTTTGCCCAAATCCCGTGCTACCATGCAGTTTACTGACCTTGTAAAGTGTGCAGTTCCTCAAATGCACTTTGCCACCTGSTTGTCACTTTAACAGAAGAGGATAATGCAAGTTGCTTTACATGAGTTTTTAAACAATTTGTGAGCAGGGGGTGGAGGGTGGGGGGTTGTAATAAGGAAGTTCGAGTGTTAATAACAAGATAATTGGTGGTTTGCCCTAGGCCATGATACAAGACTTGAATCTGGAGTTAGATGTGTTTATGAGCATAAGGAATCCCAAATTGTCCCAATTAGGTAGTTTCACCCAGAACAGAGCCTTTTAAGAAATTAGCGTGTGTAAAATCTGACAAAAGGTGAATCCAGCGTAATGAACTAAGCAGGAATCTGAGCTTTTGAAAAGAAAACAGCCCTGGCTCTTCCCTTGTGCTATTTCTTTCAGACTATCAGACCCTTCACAATAGCATTCCAAAGATGAGAAAACTGCAGAAAAGTCTTTTTTTAAATCTTTTTTTACTTCAAAAAACTATTGTCTCATCTACTGCTGTTGTACTGCTTTGTTCCACATAGCTGCCATTCTCTTCACCCAGTGGAGCATGAATTTTATGAAGGTAATGAGTATCTTTCCAGCCTGCCTGCTGATGCAGATAGAGCAGAGGACTTTGAGTATGAGGTAAGCCCATTGGCACAGAGAGATCTTTCTATGTTTGCAGATACTGTATTTGCACAGCTGATAACAGGCTGCTCTGAGAAAAATAATAATGGGAACACTTTTTAAAAAAATAAGCACCAAAATGTATTTTATTTTAATTTATTTTATACCTGTGTAGTGTCACAGGCTTTACTGGCATTACACACCTGAAATGTGAAAGGAGAAATCCACACTGGGTCTTTGCGTAGAAGTTCAGGAAGCTTGTTACACATATACCCTCTTTGAGTGGTGAAAATTGTGGATCAGCTGCTTTGCTTTTGCTGTTTTAATACTTTWAAAAAACTTTTCCAAAATTAGAAAATTGTAACTAGAAGCTTAATTACTTTTTTCCTTCTCATTTTAGGAATTAATTGGCCTTTTTTCTCATGTGTTAGGGACCAGTCTTGCAACTACTTGGGCATGTGCTTAAAAGTTTGTAAGATCAGACTACAGCTTTGAGAATTAATATAATTTCTATTGCTTGCTCTTTGGTATTTGACATTGTAAGTGTTGCAATTACAAGAAATTGTGCTATATGCCATGAATCTCTCTCGGCTCTTCATGCATTGTACTCTCCAGTGACAAGGTGGATATCTTTCCAAGTCACTGGGAAATCATTATATGTAGCTTTTCAAAACGATAGCRTGTGATTGGTGATGCTGCTCTTTATTAGATTTTTATTTCAAGATCTAAGTAGCCTTCTTGCTTGTCAGTCATTAGATTTTCTTGTTTTCTGGTATCGTCCAGTAACAAAATATTTCTAGGAACAAGTATAAGAAGCAGATGGTTCTTTTTTATTATTAAACAGTGCTGAGTCTTTGCAAAACTTCAAGTTACTGTATTTTGAATAAGAACAGCTATAAATAATTAAATATCTTTTATACAAAATTAAAAATATTTTATCCTACTGTTTGCTCTACCTTAATAGTATGTAAAGAAACCTTTTAAAAGGTTTCACATAACTGCTTGACATTTGGAAATGAAACAAATGGGAAAAGCTTTGGCAAATACGCAGTGTGTTCCCTTTTATCTTGTCTTTAGCAGATATGATGCTCTAGTGCAAGTTCAGCCCATTGTTCTTTTCTTCTGGCAGCCTGGGGAATCTGAAGTTCTTCCCCCAGGAAGTGGAAAAATCAAATAAAATCTGCTTAGTGAATCTCAATCAGAACAAGCAAACTTTTATTTGAACTCCTCAAAAAACCATTTCTAGGGATTAGTGAAATCATTATTTCTTCCCAGATGGGTTTTAGTGTGATATATAACAGCAGAAGAGTCTCAGAGCTTAGGTTCCATTTTGACTCTGCATGCCTAATATAATTTTTAACTTCTCTGTCAATTGTATTTGTTTACAGYGCTTCTTTCCAGTAACAGAAACTGTTTTTCTAGTAATATTTAAATAAATCAGTAATATAATCATCTGGAAAGAAGAAATCTAAAAAAATGTAATGGTTGAATAAAAAAAATTTAATCAGAATATTCGTGATATTAATACAATAACAGACATCAAATTTATATAAAGTCTACAACAGTGGAATTATGTCCTCTTTATGACCATTATTAATCCCTAATAATTGGTGGCATAAGTATTATGACAGTGGTAAATGCTCAGGCAGGTTCTCCATTGCCTGTAATCACTACTAATTACACCATTGTAGTCATTAATTTGCTGTCAGCTGTGATTCAGTTGCCCAAGGCAAACTCACCGAGTGACTGAAATAAAGCRTATTTCATGTGAAACTTAAATAGGAAAGGAACTGTCTAGATTCCTTTGAGGAGAAGGATGTATTCTCCTAGATATGGGAGTTTCAAATATGCCTGTCTCTTGGGCAGGGCACTTGGAGAACAGAGGTTGTGGTTCGACAATGTCAAAGTCCCTACAACAGTGTAGGCTTAAGGTATACCGTCCKGCAGGTGCTTGATCCCACCCTAGCTCTGACATTTTGTGACCCCTCAAATATACTAACATTAGTGTTTGTTGACTAGATAGGAGAATTGACCCAGTCTTTCTTTTTTATGTTTTTAAGAGGATTGTCTTTAACCTAGCCCAGCTGCCTGATCTAATTTCCAACGTGTCTCTACCAGCTCTTGCCTTGTCAGAATTGAGGGGGTGATGCACTGCATCATCAGAGAAGAAAGAAATAAATGGTCAAGGGCTTGGAAAGACAAAAACTTAAAATCAGTATTGTCTACCTGCTATCTAAGAGTGAAAGCAGCAAAAACAGATGCTGCAGAAGTGCAGCTAGTGGGATGCTAGTGCACCCCTGAGGGGAAAAGCTGTGGGTTGCATATTGGGTGAAARAAGTGTAGAGCTATGACCCTTCTCTGTTTTATACCATTTGATTTTCTGCATTTAGGGAAATACRAATTATTATTATTATTATTATTGTGTTTTGTTAAGAAGCAAGACTGTATCGATGCTCCTTGAGCTTATCAGCTTATCATTGTTTTCTTCTTTGTAACAACTTTCTGGTCTGAACATTCACTAACTGCATACATCAAAAGAACTATCTGGACCATATTGAGATTATGGTCCAGTTTCCAAACTGCAGGTTGACATTCCCATTGTACTGAAAGAATACAAAGTAAGGGACTCACCAGTCTTTATGGCAAATGAATTTTTAAATAAATTTAAAGCAAAACTTAGAGATTTCAAAAGAGGTAGAACAAGATAGTCAGCAGAAAAAGAATTAGAGAAACACCTGGAAATTTCTTAAAAATAGTTAAGGGTGATTTGTAGGTAAAGAACACATCATTTCTGAGACAACAACWGCAAAATATCCAGCCATATTAGGAAGCTTGGTTGGGACATTTTATGTTTGTAGTAGCACAAGAAATGAGATGACTAGCAACTGGCATGCTGTAGACAAGAATATTTTCCAAKAAATGGGATGTCCTGGAAAGCTTTCATCGACTTGGATCTTGCTTACAGAAATATGCTGGAGTTTAAGTAGCTGAGTTACTACCATAAGAAGGAGACCTGATGCCCACATMTGATAGTCAGCTTTGGGGAAATGGATTTGAGCTTGCCAGTGGATTTGGTAGGATTAGACACAAGAGTTGTCTTCTCCATTTGTAAGCTAGAAAAATCCAATRGATTTTGCTCAGATTGTCACAACTCAATAAATTCAAGGACGAGCCAATTGTCTTGGAATGATAAACTCTCTGGGAGGCTCATTAGGCTCCATTAAACACCATACTTTCAACAAATGCCTGGAAATATGAAGAAGTTGGAGGCTTCAGTATCTAGCATTGCTGCAAATGTATCCTAGCAAAATGTTTCCTAAAATGAGTCTGAATTATTGGTATGTATTGATACAGAGGTCATAGCTAGCATCAGTAAGTGTTGGCAGAAAGAGACCAAAAGATTTTGTTTCTGGCATAGCCAGGTACCCATGAGGGATTTTAAGATTAAGTAGGAATTGACCAATTTGTAACTGCTTAGTTGGACTTTCCATCAAAATCACTGAAAGACAGCCAAAAAGATGCTCAGAGACAAGCCCAATACGTGTCTGGCTATAAGTGGCCGTTGCGCTGCTGAAATTACATCGCGTGATGTGTGAGTGTGCATCATGCTGTTTGGTACTGTTGGGAAAAGAGCTAAAACATCCCCCAGTAAATCTGTGCTAAACATGGCTCTGAAAGTAGCTGTACAGTGTGAATMTTTCCTTGTAAGAAGAGTATACTAGTGCTAGAAAGGAGTAAATAAGTTATGAACTTGTACATTTTAAATACATTTCTTAATCTACTCTTCAGGAGAGAGAAACATCATATAGCTAGTTTGCAACATTGGCAATAATGCAGAAATTAAGTCAGAAATTAACAAAGTCAGTTAATGGATGTCATAAAAACAAGGAATATTGTAAAGACAAAGCTGGCAAAAGAAAATATCACTAATGTTTGGTCCTACCTATTCAGTCTGAGGAGATTCCCATTCAATAAGAGGGCCAGATGAAAATAAATGTTAAAAACAGGCACAAGCAAGTAGTGAGTTTTAGTCAACAAGTCCTTAATCCGAGGGCAGAATCTTTCATAACATCTATGCACTGAGGTAGCTTTTGAGCAAAGGGAAAACAGGAAATGAGTGATTTCTGCTTTGAGACCTAGTATCTCAGGGGAATTACAGCTGTTAAAATCTTGCAAACCTAATATAGAAAAAGATTGCTATTTCAAGATGAATGCCTCCTACAAATAGCAAAAGTAGCCATCAYTGAGGTGCTGTAGCAGTGGGTCAGATGACTGTTGCTGTTGGATATGTGAGGAAGAGTAGGCTGAAGTTTACTCTCGTAATTGAGAGGGTTTTTTGGAGGGAGGTTGGCTGTTTGTTCATTACATTCGCACATGAAGAGGACTGGCACAATCGTCTAAAAGTCTTTCCAGCTGTGACTGTTCCCTTTGTTAGGCAAAGGCACAGGTGATGGGTTCAATACCATGACATAGCTTGCAAGAGACTGGGAAACCACGTCGGTGGTTCGCCACGSCAGAATTAGCGTTTTCAGAGTAAGAGTGGCACATGACACCCCTCATGTCAGCCTGCATGTGTCTAATGACTCCTGTTTAAATAGATAAAAATGCTAGCGCTGACAGTTTGTGGCAGTAACTGTCTGAGAACCGGGGAGAAGTCAGTAAGGGTTGAGTTGAGCCTATATGGAGTTACAGGGTACTCCTGATGCTCTTCAGTTAAGGTACTAGAAACCATTGAGCATCTTTTCCTCAAGCAGCTGGTACATATCACAAAACCARCTGCACATCTGTTGTTTCAGTTCCTCCTGTGTTTAGGGAAATAYGATTTCTGGAAATCAGGAGGTTCATATGCAAGATGCCTCCATCATCAATAGCTCCTTATAATCAAAGAACTGATWGTGCTCTGAGAGCTGGCCAAAAGGTCAAAAATGAATAGTGTTAAGTCCATGTTTTACTTTGCTGTCCCAAGGGACAGATTTTCAAACATAATAAGGAAATAAATGTGTGTGTGTATACTTGTGTATATACATTGAATGTACATGCTAATTTATGGTTATGCACAGCCATTCATTTAAATGTGTTGATAAGTGTTTGCACTCATAAATCTGTTARCTGTAAGTGTAGATTAGTCCTTTTAGTATACCACTGGCCTGATCCAAACCCACTGAAATTAATAAGGCTTCCTATTAACCTGAACATTTCTAGATTAGGTGCTGTTCGTTGTTTTCTCAAATGACTGAAAATGTGACTTGAAGAGGGGAAAACTAGAAAACTTAGGGAATTGGCCATAAATAAGGTTTTGTGTAGCCCTCTTCTCACTGAACCTGTAATACTCCCCCAGGGGAGAATTTCACCCTTACGTCACTCTTTTCTTACCATATCTGAATATTGCAGCAAATGCTGTAGTTAACGGGGAGGCATTGGTTTGGGATTCCAGTGACAGTCATTCCATCATGATGAAGGAGGGTTGGTATGTCAGCCTCAAATCTGAATTTCCTATTTCTATGTCATAATAGTTTTCAAGTTTGTCAGTTTTATTGGYATTTTTTACTATTGAGAACCAAAATTCTGTAATTTTATTCACATTAGCAACCCAAGCAAAGCTGTTGRTCTGAATAAAGTTATTTAAATGCATAAGTACTTGCAGACTGAGGTGCAAACATGAGTGTAGATAGGCCCTGCTAAAATGTGGACTCCAGTGACTTTCTGAAAGATGCAGCACTGCTGTAATAGGCCAGGAGAGATCTGCCTGCCTTGTGAATCCATATTTAAGGCCTTTTCAACACATGGATTATACAACCAATAAACCATACAGATCTGTCTATCTTGTAAATACATATTTAGGGCCTTTTTAACACGAGGATTACTGAGCTGATAGTCTGTAACAGCTCCCTTCAGAGCTGTGATAGCCTGCAAACACCCCTTTGCGAGCATTACGGGCACTCRTGGCAATGCAATTGGAGCTCCTGCTACAATTGCCAACACCTGAATAAACAATTTTTATGAAAACAGCTTCTGTGTGTACACTGCCAGTGGTGCTGGTAACTGCAACCAGGCTCTTTTGTTTTGTTCCCTGACAAGTGTTTCCGTACAGAGAAGCTAGCCCGTAAGATGGAAGTGAAACCAACAAAATGGAAAACATTTCTGAGATGAAAGTTTCCGTAGATTCCCAACATGCAGCATGGAATTTCTAGTTAATGCTACTAAGTCATGTTTTAAATCTAGTGATATAAAGGTGGGGGGAAGAGAGAGAGAGAGAGAGAGAGAGAAACCTGTTTTGGCAGAGATCACATAAGCCAAGTGCTAGGCATATTCAGATGAAATGACAGTGATGTGAATGAACAGAGCCACTGTAATACCTTTGTGACTTACTATCGGATTGTGCTTTTTTCTTCTGTGTTTCCTACTGGGATTGGATTCTTTCTTCCTGAACCTCTTATGACTTGGGATGAATCAAAAAAAAAGAGCCTTCAGGAAATTCAAGGCAGATTTCAAATTCAGCAACCACCAGATATAATTTAAAAGAAAACGCTTCAAGAAATGTGCTGTTATACAGGCAGAATCCTAATAGAGACATAGGTGTTGCAGCCAAAGGTGAGGAGCCAAAGTCATGAGCAAGGTTGCATCTTTCCATTGTAATTAGACCTGGTTGGTGTGGTAAGGGGAACGTGAAAACACTTGCTGGTAAATGTGGTGTAGATTTTTAATGGAAAAGCAGATACTGCTCACCATGTGCCTTATCGTATGCAGCTGCCAGTGTGATGGAGGAGGGAGGTATTGATCTGACAGACCAGTCAGGGAGGGCTTAGAGAATCTGACTTTGCTATCCTATATTTATTCTCTGACCAGCAGTTCATAAATGCCTGGAAATCAGTGCTGAATAGTGCAACCCCACAGTATACATTCATTTTACTGAGATGGTTATTCAGATACTTCATGGTAATTCTTAATATAAGGTAACACCCACTATTAAGAATTAT
The DNA here is from genome assembly GCF_003343005.1 of Rhea americana. NCBI lineage: Eukaryota > Metazoa > Chordata > Aves > Rheiformes > Rheidae > Rhea > Rhea americana. The sequence goes on along the minus strand of NW_028186690.1, from coordinate 1,288,031 downwards.
AATGATATAAGTGAACAGGCATTTATGTGTCTCTGTGGTCTTGATTTTTTRGGAGAGTCTTTCTGGTTGTTGTTTTCTGCCGTTCCTACTAGTTGTGTCATATAAACGTAGAGAAAAACATGGACTGCATTTTAAAGATACTAACTGAAAAGCTTTTGAGGCAGTCTTTATGACTAGTGAATAGATGGCTAGAGCTGCTCTTATTGGACCTGTGAAGATGCTACACCATTCAGGACTTTTAAAAACATGCTTCCAGATTTTTTCCTTTTAATTCGAAAGGAGCCCATACCTGATAATGCCTATCCTGTGATCCATCTGACAATTAATACAGACTATAAAATTGGAAAGATGGCAGTTAAAAATGGWGAAAGACTCTTTTAGCATGCTTTTGACTCACCACAGTAGAAGACAGTGTATTTCTCTGGTATTTTTGTCTAAACCCCCCTGTGGGTTTAACTCACTATAAATTACACAAAGACATAATAAATATGTAATTTCTACTTAACTGTGGGTACTACAAATGAGCAAAATAATAGTGAAAAAAAGAGCAATCTTTTTATTTTGTGACCTGTCTTTTAAGAMTCGCAAAGTCACTTTTCAAGTACAAGTTAATTGAACTGCACTCCTCGGAGGTAGTTCAGTACTATGTAGTACTATATCCTGAATTGTTACAGTAATATTATTCATTAGCAGGTGAACTAAGGACAGTCATACTGAGTGACTTGCCAAGTCAGTCAGTGACAAAACTGGCAGTAAAACCCAGGAGTCTTTACTTGTAATGGTCCTTTTTTTCTTAGCTATTGAGTCGTCTTTCTTCCTTGATAGTCATTGGATCATTTAGATGGAAGAGGTTGTCAGGTTAGTTTCTACCATACTTGGTTGTTAATTTTGAATGTATCATCACAAAATGCTGACTTTGAATGCAGATGAAATTGCTGTCATCTCCCCTCCCATAGGTAATGAATGTCCCAATTTACTGACTTGARCTGTGGCCCCACCTGCAGAGCGTCATGCAAGAGTGGGGAGAAAAAGACGCAAAACTGACATGGGCAAATTTATCAAAGTTATTACTATTTATTGTGTTTTAAACCAGGAGAAAAATATATCAAGTCGGTGATATTCATTTTGTTTCATGATTTCATAAAACAAACACAAGGTTACTTCTCACTCCACCTGAAAGCTAATAAAAATTCTTCTGTGTTGTCAGAGCTTATGTTTTCCTAAGAAAATGAAGAAAAGTGAGCTTAGTTCAGCAGCACTTTATTGTTGGGCAGCATTACAACATATGATTTGTGTTTTTCACTCAGCAAAAGAAGAGCAAGGTGCTTGCAATTTTTTCATGTTTATGGTAATCTGTGGATTATAAATCTTCTGCTTTGGAGAAGTGTTTTGCTTAGRCATTTTTATACCATTATACCGTCTCCATATATGCTTTACAGTGAAACTATTCTAAAAACATTTCTAAGACTTTTATTAATGCTATTTTTCATATGCCTGCTGCTTGAAAGTTCATGCAGTRTGTCTTAGAGTCATGGAATCCAGCTATACAGACGTAGGATTGGAGAAAATGGTTACTTTCTCTTATTCGTTTTAAAATAACCTAAGCCATGTAAAGCAGCTTACTATAAAGTCAGTGTTTTAAAACTTAGTATATTGGGGACTTCAAGAGTGGAAGGAGCAAGGACCAAGACCCCCTAGCAAGATGAGCACCTTTTACAAGAAAATGGACTTTAAACAGGGTTTCAGTATTATGCATGCTGGGCCTTCAGAGGAAAAATCAAAAAAGCAGGGGAGGTCTTTTCTGTGGAAGTTTGCTTTTTTATTTAATGAGGCAGCTCTTCAAAGAGAATGTTATAGTCATTCCTGGAGGGCATGATTTGGTGAGCAGGAGTACAGGTGAAACTATATTGTGCATCAGCAAAGCAGATGATCAGTTTACTTTGTATTTCATGTCGTGATTTCATCCATCTATGCTAGTACGTRTTTGGGGGTGGGGGACAGCTCCATGTGTGACAGAAGTTTGAACAGCTGAAACTCAGCATGGATATGGTGCCCGTAGACCCTGCTTTGGTGCCAGAGAGATAAAAATGTGCTTTAAAAATCAGTGCCGATTGCTTCATGTGCTTGATTTTATAGGCACATGTATGTGATTACAATTTGCATATTTCAGCTATTTGTATTTTAATATGTATGTGTATCTCAGAGTAAACAAGAACATGGATGAAGTAGAATTTTAGTTAGTGCTTTCTAGGATTTTCTGGTGAGTTCAGCTTTAAATTTATCCTTTTCATTGTATTTACTTTTGCTATGTCTGAAAGGTGTCAACTGAAGTACAGGAAAATAACTGTCTAAAATTGAAAAATTATGTTTTCAACTTGATTTTAATTAATATTCCAAAATAGCATTTGCACAGTTGTAGATCAAGGCTGCCTGAATATGTGGAGTTGTAACTGGTTAGGAGTTTGAATCTACAGCTACATGTTGTGCTGTCCAGATAAATGTTTGCTGGAGCAGATGTTGGCACATCTGTTATGCCTCCCCATTTCGATTGGCTGCCTGGGTGTTTAGAAAGTGCTGATGAGGCAGATAAATCTTCTGACACGTTTCAGGCCCAGAGCAGGCAGGCAGTAGTAATAATGATGTTTACAGAGGAAAGTGCTGGGCAGTAACATTTTGAAACACAACTAAAATAAAGTATGACTTTACCTGCTATAAGTGAAACGATCATAAAAATTGAAGGCTAATTATGCCAAGTTGATTCTCAGCTGATTTGAACTGGAGCTGTGGCAACCTCATAAACYCCTGGACTTCTTTGTGTATCTAAAGTTCGTTGGCTGGGAAGAGGCACCTGCTGCACTTTAGTAGGAGCTCTCAGCTATAATGGGGCTCTTTAATAAGCTCAGGAGAGTTGGGAATCAGGTTTCGAAACAGCTGCTGCATATGTGTTTCTTGGAAGAGGACAAGCTGTCCACCCAGGGCTTGAGGTTTTTGATCTTATCATAATCCTTATTTTCAACAGGTTTTTCTTTACCTCTTGAAGCTTATCAGATTCAAAAGCTTTTACACTGTTACAGTCAGGAAAATTCCAGACACTGAGGTCTTCTCCTGAGAAGGTMCATCTGTGAATCAAAGAGGCCATTCATGGAAGGAGAGAGAGATCTGCCAATCTGAAGTGCAGAACCCATGTTCCAGGTGCAAAGAGCTTTTGCAGGCCTTGGATCCCTTCCAGACTTTAATCTTCAATGAACTGAATGGCAAATAGAAATGAAAAAGAAGTTGGTGTGGAGATTTCAGCATTGATGTCATGTATTGTSCCATTCCTTTCTGGAAACATCACCACTAAATTTTTCAAGTTGCTTTTAAATATAAACATTTAAACCAAGTCCAGAAGTTGCAGAGGGAGACGAAGAAGTGATTGTTGATTATATAGCTGATGTGTTGCCAGGAGGCCATAGAATTATGGAGTACTTATATGAGAAGGTACCTGTGGAGGCCACCTAGTTCAGACCCATCACTCAGAGCTGTCCATTTGAGATTTGAGTATGTTTAAAGGTGAAGACTCCACAACCTCTCTGGGCAATCCTTTCCAGCGTTTTGCCTGCCCTCATGGTAAAAAGCATTTACCTTRCATCCAATCAGAATATCCTGACTTGCAGCTTGCTTTTGTTGTCCCTTGTGGCTATTGCTGTGCAAAAGAGTCTGTCTCTGTCTTGTCTGGATCCTACCACTAAATAGTTAAAGGCAGCAATGAGAAGTCCTTGCTCTTCTAAGGGCTAAAYAAACTCAATTTTCCCAGCCTCTTCTCACAGGACATCTTCTCCAGCCCCCAAATTAGTTCATAAATTTCCAAGCACAGGCAAAGTGCTGTATTCCTGTCTGGCAACCAAAATAAGCTCCATTGTAACATTTAATGTCAAAACTATTTTCATTAGGAAACAGAGTGGGGACCAAATTCTAGAAAGACTCCAAATRAAAAATTTTGGCAGGTAAAATTGAGTTTGATTTTTTTTTCCAATTTGCATGGTTCAGACCAGTGATTCCTTAGCTGCATCTCCTATTTTCAATGTTCAAAGCCAAAGAATTTCAATATGAAGGGCAAGGTAGGAACTTTAAAGAAAAAAACAGAATTTCTTCTGCAAATACATGTAGTAATAARCCTATTTTCTATTTTTGTCAAAATTGCTTGAAGGCCCATTTGAAAATCAATTTGGTCCAGAAACAGAGGACTGCTTTGGGATACAGAGGCAGTGAGCCAGTGTGACAAAATCTGGTATATTCACACACACTCCACAATGAAATAATTACTATTCCAGTCTGCTTATTTCAGTTTGCCRTGAGACACAGTTTCCATCTCAGCTTGTACTACTCTCACCCACCTTGTTCAATGACAACAAAGTGAAGATACGGAATTAAGATYAGTGAAAAGGAAACCCATAAGTGCATATCTTCAGCTTGTTAATTATACTTTAAATTCTTATCATATCATTTCCACTTCACATGTCCATTGACTGAAAGTGAGGACAAAAGCTTACTGCTGAGAAATGTTGCATATAAGCAGTTTATCATGAATCTCTCTGCTCAGAAATCAAGAAGGCATGATCTTCTCAAGTGCAGAATGTTTTAAAAAGGGGTATTGGGACTCAAGCAGGTGAAAACTTCATGTTGATATATAGAAAACTTCATGTTGATGTTATATATCAACATGAAGTTGTGTTTTATATATGTAATATTTCATGTTGAATGTTTCCCATAATAGCTGATTTTTGGATTTTTCYTTTTGACAAGGATTTGAAAATTTGGTGTCACTCATGTTGTTGGTTAGAGCRTGGTGCTGATAACGCCAAGGTYGCAGGTTCRASCCCCGTACAGGCCACTCATTTGGAGRYTGGACTAGATGATCTCCAGAGGTCCCTTCCAACCTTACCAATTCTATGATTCCGTGTTAGCTGAGGGGGAAACTCAAGTCCGAGTGGATGTTTGTGACTTACTAGAGAACATACTGGCAGCTGTTGAGCCTTTTCAGCCAAGAAATCTGTAATTTGTAAAGATTTTTTTTCTCTTTGACTTCCTTATGAGACACACTTCCTGCAAAGTCCTCCATGTGTCTTTAAGCCCGAGGCTTAAAATATACTTTAAAAGCAAGTAAGAAAGGCCACACCAAGGCTGCAAGGCCCACAGAATTAAAAGTTATGTTTATCTTATCCCCATAAGCTTAGACCCTTCCTCCAACTGCAATGCTGAATTTGTGCGTAGGGCAGTGATCAAAGGTTTCTCAAAAGCAGCTCTCACCTTCATACTGCAGCTCCGTAGTTCGCTCAGCCCAGTCTCTTCCCACCATCTGCTAAGGGACTGTTATCTGCCCCTGTCCCGTGGCCGTCAGGCATCTTAGCTGACACTTGGGTGTSTTCCTCCTCCTGCTTGTGGACATTCGACTATTACGGATCATCAGCTACCAGGCTGTGCTAAAGCTGCACTGGCAGRTCTGCCGTTCCTTAAGTTACTCCACTGCTTGACTTTCCTAAATTAGAATAGGGTACGCACCAAAGATTAACCCTCCAGAGCTGCAGGGAGAGTGTGAAATCTCATATCCAATGATGCTTATTTATTATCAAAARGTTCATCAGCTGCAGGGCCAAATTCTGCTCCCAAAATTGCAAGATGATGTTTTATTAACAGGTGTCTGGATGCCAGCATCCTAGTTCTGTTTTTCCTGCTATTACTTTCTCTCTGTCTGTCTGTCTTTCTTTTTTTTTCTTTCTTTTTTTCTTTTTTCTTTCTTTTTTTTCATTCTTTCTTTCAACACTGGTGTCATTTTCTTCAGTATCCTGCTGTCCCAGAGCATTTTTTGTCTGGACACAAAACAGCATGCGGCTCTAAAAGTAGCTATAGAACAGGCATCAGCAGGAAAGTGGTTTTATTTTTAAAAGTATTTCTCATTCTATTGTATTTGAATTGATGATGCATTTGAGAAATGCTTTGCTGATATTTTTCCTTTTTGCTTTGATGTAAACAAATCTTGCACCAGAGATTCTCAAATCTAAACCAGACTTTAAAAAATGAGGATTAAATGAGACTTTATCCTGTAAGGTAGAGTCCCCACCCCTTGGACAGAGCTTTGTTTTTCCCCACCATGTGGAGTGGAGATAACCCTCTGTTTCTTTGTAGTAAGCTACCAACCAAATCCATTCTGGCAAATCTGACACCCAATGTGATTTGTCCTTTTCGATGCTGTTTATGAGGAGTCAGGACAGTCTTCTGTCAAAATTGATAAGTGAGAAGACAGTGGGGAATGCAATTTTATTTGTAACAGCACAGCTGCCAGCAGTTCCAGCTTGTTTACATCTAGGCTAGCTCTGTCTTGCTCCATAGCTTTTCTATTTCCATCCAAATAGCCTCCAAGTACATCGCGGATATGCCTGCCTATGTAGAACCTGCATAGCTGAGCATGCCRGGAGTCCTAGAGAGGGAAAAGAATAGCTTTTTCTTTAAATTATTTTCATAGCTGAAGAATGAATATCAGTAGCTTTAAAAAAGAAATCTTGAACCTGACCAATTCTCTCTAGGAGTTTGGCAGATGGATTCTAAAACTAAAATATAAACTGCTGAAATCCTGTGATGCTCATTACTTTCTGTATGAAAGTACTTGCGTTCAGAGCTCTGCTTTTCTGATTGAAGTTTT
>NW_028186690.1:1254406-1281304 GCF_003343005.1 Rhea americana | reverse complement strand
TAAATTAAATTCACTAAAAACATTTAAATATAAGTTTATCCTTTGGGGAAAGTATGCAATAGAACGCTGCAGCAACCTGTGAAGTGGAGGGCAGTTTCATTACACAACGCTTCACACTGAATAMTTCTGCTACACATCCTACACAGATATTAACATACTTCCTGGAAAATCCTTTCAGCAAGAGAACATGACTCTTGATGGCATTATGATAGTTCTTAGATCTATGAAACCTGTGTTCATTGAAGGCACCACAGACTTTCTTTATCTGCGCAGGGATATATAGCCCATAAAAAGAAAAATGTATCACATTCAAAATAGACCGTTGAGATGATTTCGACTGATGCTAAGATTGGCACATCTCTGTTTTGAATTCCATCAAATTACTTCTGGCCATTGTTTACAGACATTGCTGATAAACAAAGGCTCTGTCTAGCAAAGAGAGTGGAAACATGGTTTGAAAAAGGTAAAACGTGATACTTGTTTGAAATATCAGGCTTCTGCTTTAAAGGTGTAGGCTTATCTTTTGTATGTGCCCTGATCATYTGTACGTGGCAATCATATCTCCTACTGCATGAAGAAAATTCAGAAGTGAGGTAAATGGGTTTGTAAAAGGAAGTCTCAAGAACACCATATACTCTACTGCTGATGCTTTTTGCTTTGAACCCAGGCTACTCTTTCCTCTGCTTTACCGCCCCCACTCACTTGCAACAGATGCTTTTGTGCAACATGTAATACCATTTTCATCAGTTCCAACTTTGAGATGACGTACCCCTTTCAGAAGCTACACCATTAGCTCTTCACCCTCCTACGACTTCATTAGATTGGACTGTCCGCCTGCTCCTGTAAGGAAAGCGAAGGGATAGCTCTGGTCCCGTTTGTCTTATTTTGGCTTTATGAGCAGAATTACTTGCTAATGGTGTGAGGGATTGTGAAGAGTAAGTATTATAGGAAGTAGCGATCTAAATTACTGGTGATTTGGTAGTCTGGAAAAGGTATATGTGCCCAGTCATGTGGGGAAAGACAAGATGAATGGGCATGTGCCCGGTGGGAGGCTGCCAGGGTGCTCTGCTGCGTGGCTCTCTGCCCGACAACGAGGCAGGAACAGCAGAGATGGGGTTACTAAACCAAATTACGAGCCTGAGGGACAACTGTGCCTTGATTCCCAGGCTTTATTGAAACCACTAGCAGGAAGCTGATAAAAGTAAGCTGACTTTGTTAGGAAAAACTTGTTATAGTAGTCCAGACAGAAAGTTTGAAGAGCAGCCAAAACTTTGCTACATGTGTAAATTAGAATTTGATCTCACTCGTATAGATACTGATTCAGAAAGTTACTAAAGGATGAACTTTTATTTTAAGAAGGGTGTAGTCCATCTAGTCCCTCTACACTTTTATTTGATGCCTCAGAAGAGTGAGACTAAGTCAGAGGGTGAAGGATTGATTTTTTTTTTTTTAAGTAAAAGCAATATATTAAAATAAGTGAGACCTTAGCGCACTTTCTCAGTTAATTCTTCATTAAGCTGTTCAGTAAGCACTCTCTTCTTTGGCTTTTTCTGTTTCATTCARTCATTTAATGATCCTGTCAATTATGCTGTTAGCGAGATGGATATTAAAATAGCTTCTCAGATATTACTRCAGGTAAAAAGGAAAATCAAAGATAAAAATAACTACTTTATTTAGCTACTAATTTATTTTTCTTTATTATACTGCTTTTTCTTTTCCTTAAAATTTATTGCAACAATTACATTCCTCCACCTTGAATCACCAGATATTGGGCCTATTCATTGCATTCAGTAAACCTCAATTTCTTCTGAAACCACAATTGAGGTTATAACTCAAAATAATTAACCTGTACAAAGACATCACTTCACAAGTACTTAAGAAAAAAACTGAGGAAAACAAGGACATAATCATAAAATCTGTCAGCTAAATYCTGTTGTTTTAGCATTTGCAAACTCTTAGGTCATGCCAGCTGCGAGGTAAATTGTGTAAACCATTTGGAGCTCTGCCTGGTGATTATCCRTAAAGCAGTAGAAAATAAAGGTGTTTCACTGCACACCTGGAGTTGTTTCAGAATATGTGCACTTTGCTTAATGCAATTTAGTGACTGACCGTAATTCATTAATTCATGATGGATTGTTCTGCGTGGCTATGAAAATAACACTTTATGTTTTGTATTTTCTATATTTTTTCCTGATGTTGAAATAGTAGCAACTGATAATGGCTTATAATCTCATTTTGATCCAATAATCATTTCATGGTATAGCAAAATAGCTGAATGCAAACAAACCTCCATATACTGTCTCTGATTTCTTTTGCCTCAGAAATCTTTATATTTTTGCAGAATTTTTCATTGGAATTTGTCAGCTGTCTTAGAGATTTCAGCCTGTATGTACCCTTTTCATACTTCTGGTGTGARTGAAGGTAAAGTATATCTGAATTACGTCATTTGTGTAACCACACAAGGGCTCCTTCAGAYTGCCAGCTTTTTATCTTTCTTCCAGTGAAGCAGGAACCCTTCTCCCCTAGCCCATGGTGACCTCTTTTTCTAAAAGCTCTAAAAGTACTGCTGAGTTGGCTTCTAATTTAAAATCTGGAGATTGCACACTTGTAAATATCAGATGTTGCCCTTTCCTTTAATTTTCCTGTTCAGAAGAATTGTTCAAAGGAGAGAGGGGAGAGAGCACAGCATTTTGGTTTTACAGACCCGGTTATACTAGTATATAACTTACATGAAAAGTTGACATTATTTTCATCTAAAGGTGATGGACTTAAATGGGTTAAGGTGGATGCTGGTCAGTGCTAAGAGATGACCTAGTCAAGTATGTTATAAACAGAATGTGTTTGGGATCTTCCATTTAACCATCTTGCAAAAATACAAATCTTGAAATAAAATCACGGGTTTTAAAATAACACATTTGTGTGGAAGAGTAACACTGAACAAAACTAATCTGGTATTTTAATCTTACTGTATCTAGTCAGTGAGATTATTTTCTCTTTATAATGAGGACTTAAGTGTTAGCTGAAATGATTGCATGCCATCCATTTCAGAGCAAATATTATGTCGTATTTTGATTCTATACTGCCTCCTCTAATGGTGTTACCAGAGTTCATGGGACCCATTACTCTGATATACTGTACAGGTGCAGAGAACACAATGGCTATTACAATTTTGATAGTCTTTCTTGGTCCTTTTACTCGTGTGCAACAATTGCTGTAGAGACAGCAAGGGAATACCATAAGGGCATAGAGTACTTACAATATTTCTACAGTGCCTTTCAAGCACTCTGTAGTCATTTATTCCTTTGTCATGCCATGTTCTTATCGTGTTTGCATTATTGTCTGTTTTTTATAGATGAGGAAAACAGATCACAAAATGTTACTTGATGTGACCACACAAAGCAGTCAAAGTTGAACAGGGAATAGATTCCAAATTTAAGTTTCTAAGACTTTTAATTAAATTGTACAATATTGTTAATATTTAATGCTGTATTTAGCATTTTAGTTGTGTTTGAACTTGCATCAGAAAATGCTAATGGCTGGAAAAATTCTGATGGGTCAAAGCTTTGACTAAGGGACAGAAAATATTTTCTGGAAGCCTATGAAAAAAACTATTTTTAAGSGCAAGCATTCTATTAAATGCTTTCAAAATGATTGTGAGTTTGAGAAGGTAGGGAAAGTTCTCTTCCTYGATATAGGACATTGGTAGAGAAAGAATCTCAAATATATTCCCAGTCATCTAAAATGAGCCCAGTGATTCATCAGAAAATTTCTTGATCTTGCAACTAGTTAAATCTATCAACAAGTTCTTCCTCTGTCATTTGCTATGGCAACTTTTTTTCCTCCCTTTTAAGTTTCTTAATTGATTTAAATATTTTCATTAGTTATACAGTAAATACAGTAAATGCATTTCACATCCAGTAAATAGAACATGGATAGAAATGAAAAAGAACGTAAAACAGAAAACAGTATTATAGTGTCCAGCAGCTGGACACAAAAACATTTAGGGCTGACATAGTATTAAGCCTGCATTGCACTAAAGCAGCCCAAGAGTTACAGTTCTGTAGAAATAATTCAGTAGAACTGCATCAGTGTCTTTGCTCTTACTGTGAACCCAGGTCAAATTCAACAAAAATAACATTATCCCCCTATTTCTGTTCCAGCTTCCAGTTTCTGTAGATATCAGATAAACTAACTTTATCTAATCAAGTTGCCCCATATAGATGTTACCATTAATATAGGTTAAGTTTACATGCTGGAATGAGCAAATCCCTAAGATTACTGTAAACTGCCTGGTGTCCTGTATACACAGAGAGAGATGGAGATACCCCAAATCTGCTCATTCCCTGTCAGTTCTTGGGCAAGACTGACACCATGTCTCAAGCTTATCTTGAGCTTCAGAGCCAGCCAGCCACCTCTGAGCACCTGAAGCCCCTCTATGGACTGCTGTCATCACCTGTCCTGTGAAGGGAGTTGCAGCTGGGCTGGTGAGAATGTCATGAGTTTACTGTGTATGACAACCAACTTGGATGGAGCTCTACATTTTTGTTTGCCTTATATGCCAAGGGAAAATGGAGGAAAGTGAGCTTTCGTTCATGTGGTTATTCCAGCAAGGTGACATCAGATGAATAACTTGTAGCAACATCTTCTGGGCAAGGCAAAATCCTTCTTTAACACCTTCCTTCTTAGGTAGTAATCTGTTTTCCAGTTTATGGAGGCACAGTGTGTAGCATTCAGAGTTTTTTCTGCCCCGATAGAGTGTTCAAGGACAGTCACTGAAGGGCTCATGGTCTGTTTTCTCAGACTAACAGCTTTACCCTTTGTAATCTAGCTGTTAGTGGAAAGACCCTCTGAAACCTCCAAGTGATGCAAACTTTTACAAGGTCCCCTTTAATAGCCCTTAACATCTTTTCATTAATTCTAGAAAGCCAATAGCCCAGTTGGTGACATTTATAATCTACTTCTCTACCACTTGAAAGAAATGATAGTATTAACCTAGCTTTCCCTCCTCAAAACGATGACATACTTGTTTCGTCTTCTCTCTCCTGAGGCTGACAGCCTTTAAACAGTTTTTCCATCACTGAAGCGAATGATGGTCTTTAACCAGGAGCCAGAGGCTATAGCCACTGCTCCATCGCTTCACAGGATAACCAATTTAACTAGTTTTCAGCCCTTCATGAGCCTGACCTCCACCTCTTCGCTGTATTTTCCATGTCTGAAGAAGTGGGCAAAGTGGGCTACCATGGAAATCTGTGTCCTCATCTTTCAAGACAGGCTAGTCCTTAAGCTGATTTCCCTATGGGTTTTCTTTAAAAAATCATGTATGATGAAACAGTTTCAAGTATTGTCTTCAGTATAGCAATGCACTGAATTATTGCTCTGTGTACACACAGAAGAGAAGAAGCAAGTCAAAGATTTAATGATTTGGCATTGATTTCTGTCATTTGGCAGCAGAATACTGTTCATGTTGAGAGGCGGCTGCCCCCAGAGTGCCCAAAAGAGGGGGAGGCTGTCATCTCCTGAGCTCTTTCTTCAGTCCTTCTCCTTTCACCATCTGTCTGTCAGCACACATCATGAATCCCCAAATATTATTTCTCACAGATTCTTAAAATGCTGAATTTTGAGTTCAGTTCCCACATGCACATGCAGAAAACCCAAAACTTGAAATAAAAGAGAGCAACTATAGAGGGGTGTGTATRTGTGTGTGTGCGTGTGCATAAGTATATGTATCAAAAGGGATTTATCGAAGGAAATCACATCCTTACAAATTAATTACTGCTGCTAAACTTATCATTTCTTCTGTTAAAGATCATCAGAGAAGAAAAAAACAAAAAGTATCTGTTACTAAATGCAATGTCAAATACTTCTTACCATGATGGTCCAAATTCTCTGGTGTCTCAAATCACTGTCACTCTGTTGAAGTTGTTTAAGATATGCTTATCAACTATCAGCTAAAGATAGAGTTTATGGACTTAAAATTTCATGCAAAATGTTTTCTAGTTTTCAAGAGACATTATGTTAGCCATGATCTTTTTAATACTACCAGAATATATCGTGTTTGTTGTAAAAAATGAAGATGTCATGAGGTTAATAATGCAGACAGGTGGGAGGTAGAAAAGCCAGTTATCTCAAATGACTTTCATGCAAACCAAGAGACATTATTCCTCTTCTCCCCAAAACTGAGATGTTGATTGAATCTAGACTGAAAAACATGAAATGTTTGTTGGGAAAATCTCTTTTAACACTAAGTACCAGCGTCTCAATTTTAGGTGTCTCCAGCTTATAAATGGCCACAGCCACCCACACAGCGTCATCAGCCTGCTCCCCAGACAGTCATTTAGGAAATGAGTAGCAGCCCCAGAACCCCTGAGTACAGATCTCGGCTCTGTTAGTGAGAGAGAGGAAARCCATGCAATTCCAGCGGTGTGCAGAGGCCGCCCTGGTGCATCGCGGGCAGTGGGTATTTGTCCCAGAATGTACRCCAGCCACTTCCCTGCAAGGACTTTGGCGAACATTTTGGACTCCCAGGATGGAGCTGCTTCTTCGCTCTTTCAAGCCCTAAATGGTTAAATTATTCTGCTCGTTGAAACCACACACTTCAAGAGGATTCAGTCCGTTTGCAGCCTGAAACATTTATACAGCTTTACAGTAACAAACATTTTGAGACAAATCATCTGCAAGAACTTCAAGGTCATTCCTCACCAAAGAGATTACGTTCAGAACAGTCTTTAGGGTCCGTGTCCAGCCTCAGCACGGGGAGATCCGAGGCCCTGCCGGCAGGACGATGAAAGTCAATGGATTTCAGCTTGCGCACAGCTCCTCATTTGCCTTGATTTAAAGGTCCCAGTCTCAGTCCTTTATGGTGTATTTAGGCTTCCTTATAGGCCTCCAAGGGACTGCAAGCTTCTTTATTCCTTAAAAGTATACCTTGTTGCTGTAATTGAAGCCGTTTTGTTACTATAATTCCTTCCTAATATTACAGTTCTAGTCAAGTGCTCTTTCCCTCTGGAGACATCAATTATTATGGGTTTTGAATAGGCCTCCCTTCAGTATACATACTTTTATTCCCAGTGCCAAAATCAGGTCACTGTAATTCTCTTTCTTAATAAGACATGGTTCTGTGTTTCTTCTTTGAAATCTGATATATAACACGTGTACTGGTAAATAGCTCCACTCCTTACCACACAATTAACTATTTAAAGTTCCTGTCATATTTAAGAAAAACTAAATAGTATTTCAAGTTTGACGGTATTTTTTTACACTCTCTTAGTGTTTTATTAAAATATGGAATGTCCTAAGTCCGGGGAGAAGTTTATACAGTTTATGCAGGTATTAAACCTACGTAGATTTGAATATCGGTGAGAGTGCAGGGGAACCAGCCATAGTAGTGCACTCTATGAAGCCTGTTCAACTGAAATGAAAATGGTACTGGGTTCATTAGTTAAATTGTATATGTGAAATGCAGGTTTTTTCAGTACATTGTAGTGTTTGACAACTGGTCCCCACAACTCCATTGATGTTGATAGTGAGTCCTCGCTGCTGCATGCCCTGTGGACATTTGTGGATTTAGTCTGTATGACCTCTCTGGGGTATAGAGAGAAACAAGCTTGGTATCACAAAATGGGAACCGAAGCACAGGTCTGGGCACACACAGCTCTTCTGTCACTGTCCCGCAATTTCTGTTCCTRCGTTGCAGCCTGTAAAGTCAGTTGTGGAGGATTCTTGTGCCTCTTTTCTTGCATGCCCATAAGACGCAGAAGCAGTCAAACTCCAGATGTCACTTCCAGACTCCTTCTAAATATATGCTGAAGTTTCACGTTTACAAACAAGCTAATACTCTCTGTTATTGGATTCATCAGGATTTAGTACAATTATTTGTTTTAAAGCGTTCAAACCAAGCGCAGCTTTGCATTTTTGTGAATGATTCCTGTGTGAAATCCTAAAGACGCTTAACTCAGATGGGCGTGTGTAGTAGTTATCACTGTGACATCTGCCCTAAAATTTGCACTTTTCAAGGGATRCCACTGCTGGGACATTGGGCACTAAAAATACGTTTTCTGCATCATCTCACAATTGAGGACTATGCTACGGCTGTTCAACTCCACGGGAGATTCCTTGAAGCATCTTTCTGTTACCTAACAACTTCTACACTGAAGCTATGGCCCTAAACTGGCTGGGGAACGAATTATGCTATTAATGGAAGGCTATGCTTTTGCTTTATGGCTTACATATTGCTCTTAGAAGAGAGTGGCACTTGTGTGATGGATTGATTGATGTGTAGCCAGTCTGTCCTCTATCCTGTAAATCAATTGTTGGTGTGATGGGACTGAAATGACTATGTAATATACTGTAAGTCAGCTTATGTTATCGAAAGGCAAAAAAAAAAAAAAAAAAAAAAAAGGCAAAATCAATGCACATCCATATTTCTCAGAGTTAGGCATATCTTGCTGAACTGTTTTGATGTAGCTTGAACCTGCAATATGTTGATATTTCCTTCTTAATTCACAGTGTATTTTTTCTCCATGAAGATGCACACAAAATGCTGTCTCTTGAGCCTAGGCAGTAGCAACAAACTTTTACTATTTCCAAGATGTATCCTGATGTACAGTAGTGAGATTTTACCATATTGAGGAAAGACTGTAACTTCTCAGTGGCTGGTCAAGAGTGTCACCGGCTTGGTGTACCATTGTGCTACATGATTTTTTCCACCCTTGACAAAAGGCATCATGCAAGCCTGTGTGTTTTCCTGTAGGAGGTGGAGCTGTGCCGCATTAGCAGCCAGGAGAAGCTGGGACTGACGGTCTGTTACAGAACAGATGA
Organism: Rhea americana; assembly: GCF_003343005.1. Taxonomy (NCBI): domain Eukaryota; kingdom Metazoa; phylum Chordata; class Aves; order Rheiformes; family Rheidae; genus Rhea; species Rhea americana. The sequence goes on along the minus strand of NW_028186690.1, from coordinate 1,272,487 downwards.
TGAGGAAGACACGGGGATCTATGTCAGCGAGGTAAAGATGGGATAGCGGGGAGGGGGTGTGGGGTGGAGGCGAGGAGCACAACAGGGAACATAAGAACAAGTGCTCTGAGCCCAGGCTGCAGGAACATCGGCCATCAGCCAGCTTGTGTCACTTTCAATTCATTTAAATTATCAGTTTAAATTATGTTGCCCAAGTAGTATAATTGTTACTAGTGTGCTTGTTTAATCTGAATGCTTTTAACTACATCATAGTTAGGGAAGTACAAAGGAGTCTGAGCATGGTCTGAATTTTGAAAGAAATCTGTCCTTATACGGCAAGTCAGGCACAATTTTTAAGGAGAAAACCTTCTCCACACCCTGCTGCATTTTCCTGCTGCTGCAGCCTCATTAATCATACAATAGCTAATCATTATCTTATTAGTTGTATTTTTTGTTATACTTACAGTATGTTCACAAAGAGCGGTGAGTGGAGAGAGTAGCTTGAAAGGAGAATATGTCAGAAAGACTGGCCTATCCTAATACTCCTCACAGTTTTGCCAGTCAAAAAATAGAATAGTGGGTCCTTAGATGRGATGAGCCCTCAGTTTCTCTTCGCTTCCTCAGGAAAACCTGGCATTCCAGAAGGTGTTTAGACTGTTCCATATTATCAGTGCAAAAGATTCCTAGGCACATTAATTCCATTTGTGTTTCCAACCATTTTAAAGAGGGTTGTTTTTCTGGAGAAGGCAAAACTTCTTAGTGTTCAAGCCTGCTTGTGATTGTCCTGGGTGAACTGGATTCCCAATCTGTCATGTTCAGGTAATATGTTGTACCATATCCTGAAGGTCATGGACAGAGTGAATGGTAGAGAGAATCTTCCTGCGTCTCAATAAAGCAGATCGCATAAAAACAGGCCAGCAGTAACGTCAAAGAATCTGAGAAACTCAGCCTTAGATCGAGAATAAAGAATTAATATAAACTACGCAAGAGTAATTCTTCCAACAGATGTATAAGTGCTGCTATTGAAGTCCGTTTGACCTAGTGAGAAGAAAGGAAATAAAGGAATTTTTTAATAACTTCCAAAATTATATCTGAGATTTCTTTTCTTGATTTTCATGAGATTTCTTTTTGCTTTTCTTGCACAGTGGCAATCTCTCAAACCTTTTAAAGTGAACATAATTATATTGTCTTTCATACTTGATTAAGCACTTCAGAATCATTTTTTCTATGACAATGCCCAAGAAGAAAGTAATATCTAACAGCTGTAGAGGATGCAACCTGCAAAACAAATGCTAAACTCAAATATTTGGTTTGAAAAAATAGCTTGTGGCATGACAAGGCGAAATAAATGGTTTTAGATAACCATCAAGTGAAAGGTGATAGATAGAATTGCCCTGTGAACAGTAGGTCATTTCTCAGGGATGAGCTATAGTGACTTTGATAAACTGTTAATGGAGCCCTAAACATCTCTTTATGTTAAGCTAACTTAAAATTAACTGACTCAGAACAGAACCATTTTACAGGATCTGAGAGTGATCTATGTAATGTAGCTCCTTTGTTGTTTTTTCTATTTCCTTGAGAGCTACAGAATTCCCAAGGAAACAGCAGATAGATAACTGAGACAAACATTTAGTAGTAAATGTTTTGATGAAARAGAAATAAACCTACTTCTTTCCCAAAGACAGACCCATTTGTATAAAGGTACCAGGTGCTCCAAAATCACYGCAGTCCCTAGTGATTTTCCAGGGCAGAGGAATTCTGTTGTTAATTCTTAGTGCTCAAGTGGCTGAAGGTTAGTGCCTGATGGTGCATAGAAAAATATTAATCTGAAAATCACATGCTCCCAACCCTTTCTGTCATTAGATTTTTATTTAAAACAAGCTTCTGCGATTATTCAGAGAACTGCTAAGTCCATGTGACTCTGAAGAAAGCTATAAACTGTCTCTGTATAGAGCAAGGAATGGTACTGTTTCAAATTCTTCAGCTGTGGTCATTTCCAGTAAAGGTCTTTCCATGTTCAGTTCTTGAATATTGTCCTATGCAGGTTGATCCAAACAGCATTGCTGCCAGAGATGGCCGGATCCGGGAGGGAGACCGCATTTTGCAAGTATGTGACAAGAAACTTTTTCTTGAACTCTTTCTTCAGACAAACATGCAGCACTGTTTTCTCTGTGGATTGTTGAWGAGGGAAGATAGTTCTCTTTGTTACTGAGATCGATGAGAAAATCCATGTCTGTCTGTTTTTTAACACAATAGCTGGGAGCTAGAGTGCATGTACTGAAAAATGAGAATGACAAACTTGTTCTGGCTCATGCCCTTATATCCTGCATCTTTCTTTGCCACATTTATTAGCAAATCTCATTTTTCCTGTGTGCATCTCCGTGTCAAATGCTAAATAGGGATCCTGCAAACATAGCTGTGAGTGTCAGAAATTTACTCACTGATTATATAAATTTGGGTAAAACTCACTCAAACCATAGACGGCAAGAGGCTTTTCGTAGAAAAGACAGTGCTGAGTGAACATGAGGAGAGGTTCGTCAGATTTGTGTTAATATTTTATTTACTCCACCACTAAAAATCTCACTTTTCTGAGTTCTTTGCTAATCCACCGTCTTGGCTTTTTTCTTCCCCTTTGGTTTCTATAGATCCACACATGTAAAGAGCTGCAGCTCCCTAAGATAGGTTTGTGCAATAAAGCGCAGTGCTCGTAAGTGAGGATGGCTAGCTGTTAGGTCTGAGGGAAGGAAGGAGGGCAGTTTGACTATAAAGAGAGGAAAATAGCTAAAATGACAGTAAATTTCAGTTTTGAACTGGCAGTGAATAGTCCATTTTGCATCAGTGACAAAATCACAAAACTACTACCAAAATCAGTAATTTGGAAACTTCTTGCTGTATTGTTGTATTTTAGTCCTGTTTTCCAGTCAATTTGCTTTGAAATTTTCTTTGTTGACCTTTTTTCAMCGAATCCCCAGAAGTAGCTACTGGTAATGACAGGTTGCTTTTCAGTAAACAGCTCAGTAATTGCTCTTCATTAATTTAGGCACACAAGCTTTCTGGATGTTGCGAGATCAGTCCAKTCCTTGCCTCCAGTCTTTTCATTTCCGCAGGAAACATCTTTGCTGAAAGCTGTAGCTGTATTTCTTACCTTGATATCAGCTTTGGGAATCTAGCTAATCTCCTGAGCACAATAGGATCTACAAGCTGGCTTACCAAAGTGGCCYGTATTTCAAAAAGGAAATAATAGGATACATTTTAATGTGAGAGCTTGTTCAGGGGCTGCTGTTTTATTCTCGGGGTGGTCGAGAATGTGGAAAATGTTCACAGGACAGGTCGTGTTCCCACACAAAACACACACAGCTACTGCAGGAGGGCAGGGAGCCCCTCAGTGGGGTGCAGGGTCGTGAGGTTATGCAGCCACATTATGGGATATGATTGTAAATGGATAAGTTGATGTGCTGTCTTCTACATCTTTTTATAAAAATCCGCCAAAGGAAGCAAACAGGACGTAAGGTTCACTTGACCAAGTGAAAAAAAAACTTTAATTCCAACATTTGTGCATTTTTAAAGTAAGGAAATCTATRATACATTAGTTTTTGGCTACTTTTTTCCTAAAATTTCTGGATGAAGTGGAGAGCAAAGTAGAGTTCAGACAAATATTCTCAAGTTTCTMMTGAAATTCATTTCATTTATGAGTAAAGACTCCAAGGGTGAGAGAAAGAATAGGTAAGTCTCTTGTGGGTTTTTTTGTAGACCAGAGCATTACTGTAATGTCAGTACTGATAGATAGCAATGAGTTTGATCATTAAAGTTAACACCCAGAGAGTTATGTGGGGTTTAKTTTCGTATCTGAAAACATATTGACCCTCGATCTTCTCTTATTGATGAGATAATTCAGAGAAATGGAAGGTGACACTGCCATTATATTGGGATTACAGAGAGGTTTGGAGAAAGCAGGATCCTTGAGTGCAGGGACATTTTATATGGGTAGCAGATGACATGGGTTATGTCTGTCTCATAAAAGTGCATCAGATTTCCTCAGGTTTTTGAGGCTGGAACTGTTCACTTCACTTTCTCACTAACCTCACACAACTTTGCCATCCCAGCGGATGCGAATCAGTCAAGCAGTCACTCCAGCTGTTGGTGTTTTGCACGAGCTGAAGATCTGTCCCTGGGCTTCTGTGGCTGTGTCCGCATTTCAGTTTAGGGCAGCTCTGTGTTCCCCGATGGTTGTGTGGTCTCCCACAAATCACAGTTATTCCTCCATGTTATCTTTGAAGTGTCGCAAAAGTTTTGCCACTTAGATGGTCAGGGTATATTGGCGTTTTCTTTAATCTATATTAAAGCTGTAATTTTGAGTCATGATGTTCAGACCGCACACACATGAAAAAATACAGCTTTCTCTGTACTTTTCAACCAAGAAGTTCTTGTTGCTTTGAAACTGAACCTTCACAAAAGACTAAATATTGGGTGATATTTTATTTTTCCACAAATAATAAGATTCTTCCATCTTCCAGTTTTGTCCTCATCCATTTTCAAATAGGCCATGTATTTTTTGCTACTAGAGTGAAAATAATGCAGTTCTTGTGCTGCAAATTGGACAAAACTGAACACATATAGAGAACRTCATTTGTGTTTGGAATTTGATTCCCTCAAGAAGGATTTCTGGGCAATGCAAAATGAGTTTGTTACAACGTAGTCATGAACGTCATTGTTTTAATGTACTGACAAAACTGCAGAAAGACAGCGAGAGAAGCACRTTCTTACTGGTGTGAACCACTTTTATTTTGATTATCCCCTCATAAGGGGGATACATGTGTGTTGTGTGGTTCTGGATACTAAGCTGGACACACAAATATAAAATGATTAAATGGAACAGCAATAAGCAGTGGCCTGTAAGTATTGCCTGGTGAGAGATAATACTGTAGCTCTCTAATTGGCTCTCTGCAAGCATACAGTATGACTGATTTCAGCTGTAGTATTACCAGTCTTGCTTCCACCAGCGCTATTATCTCAGAGTGACACTTCCATTACTCTGAACGGAGAAAGATGAACGTCACCTGTCAGGGGCTGGTTAATTGTGTTGCTAGATGTATGTTACCAGGGCGCAGGTTGGACATTTATGAACATAACTGCTTCCTCTGATGTCCGCCATCCTTCAGCGATCGATACGGCTCTTACAGTAAGCGCATAATTGAGTGAAGGCACTTACCACTGAGGGGCTGAAGATGAGCCCGTTGCGCAAGTTTCATTGTCCATACATTCACCACAAATGAGCTGATATTTGCCCTTTATTGTGTGTTGCTTTGTGGAAATAGAAACTAATGTGCCGCTTTCATTTGTTTTCTAGATAAATGGCCAAGATGTCCAGAATCGGGAAGAGGCAGTGGCATTGCTCTCCAGCGATGAATGCAAGAAAATTGTGTTGCTGGTTGCAAGACCAGAGATGCAGGTTAGATTGAACAGATGCACTGAGCTAGGACCCACGTTATACTATACATTCACTGTCACCATAAGTAATGAACTACTAAGAGATAGCAATGCTAAAGTTCCTGGTAAAAGGAGGAGAAAGATAATTCCAGAGCTTTGCCACTTCCTAGCCAACAAAGAAAATAAAATGATATTATGAGCGCTTGTTAGCCCAAAACCCAGCAATTCCTTTTGCTGCAGATAGAGTAAGCTGATATACAAATACAGCTGACAGCACTAATATGGTATTAGCAAAGTATGGAGTAGAACTTGAAAAGCGCCTGTTACTTGTCTGATGATTCTTATTCATTCTGGGGATAAATTTCCCATACTTATCTGTCATTTATATTGGCTTACACCAAACTGTAGCTGGTCATTGATGACAGCTCCTTTTATCTTATGCACTTGTAAATGGACACATGAACTATTCATTTACGCATTAATAATACGGATTTCATTATAGTACCATTCAGCAAACCTGAATCTAATTGTTTTCAAATCACTGTGGTCACAAAAAATTGCTTGTGCATTACAGATCATATCTTGGGAGATATATTTTTAAAARCATTTAAAAATGTTTTTAAGGGATTAAAAGTAAAATTATGCCATGCCAAGGATTTTTTATGCCTTTGCAGAGGAAGCTGTCAGGCTGATCATCAGGCTAAAGGTGAGGTAGCAGTGAAAGAAGAGTACTGTTTGTACTTCCCTTTTATATTCTGTTTATAACCCATTGCAAAGCAAAAGAAACATTATATTGTCCCTGTTCTCTTTATCTGCTATAGCAGTTCAAGCAAAGTTGCCATTTGTCTCTCATGCTATTGATCTGATATTTCTCAGTCTCAGTAGCTGCATACTCTGTATAAATTAAATTGAATGAGAGTAATTCAGTGCCACTTGGAATCTCTACTTTAATCCAGGAGCTACACAGGAGTCACAGTTTCAGCATTCATTTCCTTCATGTTTTTCAGCAACCTAACCAGTTCCCATAGAACTGCTGATACAATACAGCAAAACAAAGCTATGCATGAGTTTATATTCTGAAATTGTATCCCTCTTTGCAATATGAAAGCTGTAGAAGCGTTAGAAGAGTTGTTTCAATAATATTCTTAGAATTGATACTGAATATTTTGTTCTTCAGTAGTGAATACAAAACCACTCACTTATAAAATTCATGCCCATGCCCAAACACACTTTCTGTGTTTGTTTAGACTGGCTGACGTGAAAAAGTTACATCAGTGTCAGATAAGGAATTATTTAACTCTACCAGCATAGCTTCCCATGTGGGCATTGATCTCATTGTATAAAAGTGTTTTGGTGTTTGAGTGGGGTTTTTTTTTGAGTTTAATCTATGTGTTCTGAGAACATATTTATGCAAAACTGAAGAAAAGGCAATAGCATTGCAGAAAGCAGGTTGTCCTCAAACAGTTGKTTTCAGCTGCCTGTGTTGCTTTGACTCTGATGGTTAAAAGGAGCAGGATTAAGGAGGCTTTTATTTTTAGATGGAAAATGGTAATGGCAGTATTGCAATCTTGAAGATTGACTGCTGAGCACATTCATTCAGTAACAGGGAGGAACACCTCTGACCATTTATTGGCACAGTGAATACTGATGTATAATTAAGTTTTGAAACAGAGCGCAGGAGCCGTGTACAAGCTGTTTAATATGTAAACAAACAGCACAGGCATGTGCATTCACACGTGTATCTGTGTGCTCAATGTATACAGTGTACATGTGTACTAAGCCATATATTCTAAAAGCTGTAACATAACAGACTAATTCCCTTTAGTAAGGATTTGGAGCAGATTTACCCAAGTGGGGCTCATCATTTATGCTCCAGATTTGATAAGCCCTGCAATTTCCTAAAATGTGGGAAATTCAACTGTGTGGTTTCTGGTAGGGAAGGACTCTGTTAATTTTTTCCTTGAGAAAAAGAAAACAAGACAAGYAAACAAAACTAGTGGCCGCCGCCAGATGTTTCAGAAGATGGTTTAAAGGACAAGCATGAAAATTAAATGCCAACAAAAGAAGCTTCCTTCTAATCCCAAGCACTTGGAGGCTGGCTTTGCCAAGGAAAACTGTGGAAGGCTTATGTTATTTATAAGAGGAAAAAGTTAATTGGCACAGGCAAAAACACACCAGAGTTTGTGGCAGAAGCATTCAGAGTGATGTCCTACTAGTATTCAGTTAAAAGTGCTGCCCAGCATCAATCACTGTTTGTGTAGCTTCAAGCTACTACTTGCTGATTTGATTTAATTTTTCATTTTGTCATCCATGGGCCAGATCKGTGTTGGTTTTAATGAAGTGGTACTTGTACTGCACGTGTTGGCCTCTTGCTGCCTGAAGATACGATCTTGCTTTGAAATAGTTGAGACTTCCATAATTGTCTAATRTTTAGACTTTTACCCTATACCATCTTTTTGTCACCTTCTTCCACTTGGTACCTTCACCAGTGACAAAAAAACGACGCGGCATTTTCCTTTTCAACACACTGCACCGCCTGACAAGGGGTTACAAGTGGAAATGGGTGTGTGCTGTGTGCGCACACGTGCACGATGAACAAAATGGGAAGAAATAAGGTTTTAGACCAAGTGCGCCTGTTTAACTGTTTAGAAAGATGTGAAGGGGGGCAAAGTGGGTCTGGAGCTGGGAAAACATAGCGTCCCCTCTCGTCCTTCTTTAATGTTACGTTCGCCAAATGCTAAAGCATATATTTATATGTCAAGGAAAAAAACCAAACAGATAAGACTTGTTCCCGGGCACTCTGTAAGAACAAAAATAGCTGGTCTTCAAGCCACTGCCTCATTCAGTCTCCCTTTTCTGTTTGTTTGTTTACCTGGAAGAYCGATATGAAAACTGTGGCAGAAATACGGCATAAGGTTTCTGCTGAGGTTCGGGCACCTGGGCACAGCGCCGGGGCGGAGGCTGTGSAAGGAAAGAGCTTTCGGCGCCGGGGCCCGTGGCGGTAATGAACGCGACAGCTTCAGGACCGCGCGCTACGCCTTTCATAYCTTTTGAAAGGAAATAATGTCTGTGCTGTGCAGTCTCCTTCATTATGAGAGAAAATCAGTCACAGTGTTTCAAGAAAGGATAAAAGGCACGAGAGTCCCATTTTTTTCATCCTTTCTTTCTCTTTTGAGAAGCGAACTCCTGCAGCCTCGCGTTCTGAGGAGAATCATTATGATAAAAAGAGCTAGTCAAGCACTGCCATTTGGGTTTGCCCTGTTTTAGCATGCGTCCTTGCTAACGTAATATAATGTACTAATGTATTCTTTGCAGCTGGAGGAAGGGTGGCTGGATGATGAAAGGAATGAATTCTTAGAGGAGTTAAACTTAGAAATGTTGGAAGAGCAGCATAATGAAGCGATGCAGTACACAGCCAACGAGGTGGAGCAGGTAGGACTGCTACTAAATGTATCATTTGAAATTTTGCTAGGTGTACTTTTTTATTAACAGAGAATGAAACAATAGGTGTTTAGGCCAAGTATGACAAGGTAAGAAACAACGCAGGAAGCTGTGAGATAAAAAATGCAGGTTTCTCATTTTCTCTGAGCTCTCAAAGTATTTCTTGCCTCCTCTATTTCTAAAGTGTTTTGAGTATATTTTGTGCTATTTTATATATATATATATATATATATATATATATATATATACACATATATATATATAAATAAATGTTTTATCCATGGATTGTATCAGAGTTGCATCCAGAGCTCCGAGCTGGGATAGGTGCCGCTTTTTGTTGTACACACAAGGTATAGCCAGCCCTTGCACCAGAGCACACACAATCTTACCTTAAAACAAAATGGAAGAGATGTTAAAACAAATAACAGGTGTGTTGGTGGAAGAGCAGTAATACAGGTGGATTTTTCTTACACCAATAGCACAGAATTTGTCAGTTGTTTCATCAATAGAGACAAAAACGCATACTCTTAGCAAAAACTTCGGTTTGCTGCTATCCTAACTTTTACCTGCCCATAYGTACTTTAAGTGGTGTGACTTAAGATACAAGATACATGTGCTTCCTCAGTCGTACAGTGGCATCAAGGGATGAATCTCTTCAGTTGTATTTCCTATGGGAGGTGTAAGTGACCTTATCCACACCTGAACTGCATGATTTGTCAGCCTGCTCACTGAGTGGAGGTGAGGAAATAAAATACCACTTCATCTGCTGGTTTCTGCATATCTGGAGCAGCACAGAAACAGTTTTTCCATTCATGGAAATTTGTGACTTAAATTTTCTTTTTCCCAATCTGAATAGTTCCAAAGCAGGGCCACAGGCATTTTTCTTTGGAGTGAAGAGAGGGAGAGAGACTGAGAGCCTTCTTCCAGAAACCAGGAAACTTACTTGCCTACTGGAAGACCTAGGTCCAAGTCCTGCACTGCTTTGTCCAGGCTTGGGACCTGAACAGCCCATCTGTCTAGCCCATTCACTGCCCCCTCCCCAGCGTATGCCCTGGCACTGGTCTATAGACTAAGTAGTATCTCTTACTAAAGCTATTCACTTTGCATAAATTAAATATTCATTGGGACAGAGACACTGAGAATAGCTCAGCAGTTAAGACTATTATCTGGAATATGGTAGATCAGATTTCAAATCCTTGGTCTTACAAGTGTTTAATTATTAGCACAAAATGGAATAGCCCTCCTGTCAGAGGTGAAGGAAGCCTTGCAACAGAATTTATAGCAGCCTTTCAGTTATGACYCTCTTTTGCAGGCAGTGATCCAAACCTCGGTTTCCCTGGTAGATGCATTAACTGTTGTACTKCTTGCTGCTCTGAGCTGAGCTGTGGCATCTTTTTTATTTTCTTAAACAGAAATTCTGTTTTGAGCATGAACATATTTTCTGTCAGAGAGAACGCKTGTTCTTTGCAGAGTATTTTAGTTTGCACAATAATATTTTCACAGAAACACCCACTTTGGGGGAAAATTCTTCAGGAGATCTAACCTACAACTCCCTTTTAGTTCCTCACACAACATACTGGGCCTCTGAAATCATGTTATAGTTGTGAACATCCATTCCTGCAGTCTTGTGAAACTCCAGTTTTTCACTGAATTTGGGTTTTAGRTAGTGTTAATTATTGAATTGTAATGTTGCACAAAGTGGCTGTTTCTTTTCTTCCCTATGGAAATTTTATACTAATGTAGAGAGCTGTGCTTRAGAAAATTATGGTCCCTTGCACTCTGCAGGTGTCTGATGTTGGATTGCTTGAAGTAATTCTAGGAAAGCCAGACATTTCTTTGCCCTTCTGCTGACTAATGGAATCAACTGAATGCAGCTTGGTGTGTGATGGGCGCCAGTAATTTGTGGCAGCTGCAGCCTCTCTGGCCTCTTTGGAGTGACTCAGCAATTCAGMAAAATACTTCTTTTACTCCTTGTTAGGCTAGGAGAGCCTTGCAGTTTCCTGAGGTGAATCACGTAATACCTCGGAGCGATGAAACTGCTCTTGTTGAACCTGCAAGTCTCCAAGCTCGGGAGCCTCAAGCTCCCTGACTGGCTGTGGAGATTTCACTCCAGTGCCAGCCGTAATTTTTGTGAACCAGAACACAGTCCTCTGGCTTTGCAATCATCTGTCATCATGAATCTTGCCAGCTCCAGAAATGAATACACATTATAGCAGAATATCCTTCCAAATACGAGTCTGTTTTACAGAAATCCATTTTAACCTCTACTGTGAGCTGTCACAGAAAAATTTTATATAGTTTATAATAGAAGAATGGCAAAGAATTAGGTAGATAGTCATATCTTTTATATATGGTTTTGGAGCCACTATAGAATTTAATCAAGAATTGTATCTTCTCTGTAGAGCATAGTTCAGTAAATTTCTTATAACCCATTGTATTTCTTCCCCATTAGAACATCTCAGTTCATTGTACAGCACAGATAACTTTCAGATGAATACCATACATTTGCCATGCAGAAATTCTTATCAGTATTATGAAATAWATCAAAACCTATTAAGAAAAGAAAGAATTGATTAAAATAATTCATTCTAGTATRCTCATAGCTGAAATACAGAGAAAATATCTGAAGGAAATTCTGTTTTGAGAGATGCCTATTTTAAAAGAACAGCACTGTTTGCAGAAGAGCATTTTCACTTTTAGTGCACCATTGAAATCAATCCCTATCTTCCAGCATGGCTTGAGTAACTCATATTTTGTCTACCAAGTACTGTACCTACTAGTACCAGGGACAGTGGTGATTCCTCTAAGCATGGCCAGTCTCACTTTCATTGTCAGAGACTGGCCAGAGAGCCCAGATTTATTAAAATTCTCAACTGAGTCTCACTGTTTTCAAAWCTTCAGTAACAGCCTAGGTTTTGAGCCCCTGTGCCTATATGCAGAAAGTTGTAAAATTAGACTAGAATAGTGCCTGAATTCCTGCAAGATTAGCCATTTTTGTAAGCAGGAATGCTTACTGGAGCTGAAATGCAGAATCTTTTGAGGTTCATTTATTGCTTGATTGTACGCACCACCAGCTTCACATTCTCATTATCTGAGTTCTCACTGCAAAGATGAAGCCTACAGAGCCCTTTGGTATTTCAAACAGAAATAATTGTAGAAGAGATTGACAATGTATGTTTGAAAACAAACACTTTGGAATAGATAATAGATAATATTGACAAAAGCAATGTGTTAATGATTGGAGACTATCTCCTGTTCCTCAAAAAAGGACTTAACTTGAAATTAGGCTTTCTGACTTTCAAAATAGAATTAAAATAATCTCATACTGGAAAAAGTTACTCAGTCTGCACACATTTAGGAGTTCTGCTAAAGATGATAGCTCCAGAAGAGAAAAGCTAGAGGCTACCTTACTTGAGTCACAGTGGATTTTTAAATACATCCCCAAAACATGTAGTGCAATAAATACCTGTATTATTTTCAGTCCTTATAATTGAATTAATCATCTTTATTCACATCCTGGTGAAGGATTTAAATAAAAATGGATGTCTAYTTTATGATGAGAAGAATCCAAATGTACAGGTACCTGTTTCTTCTTGGCAGGGAAGAGAACTACAGGTGACTCCCTGACATCCAAGTGTCCATGCTACAGATCTGATCAAATGAATTCCACTGTTTTGGTTTCTGACAGAGTGCAAAAATGGATTTTGCTTTCTTTACATTGTGYGTGTGTGTGTGTGTGAATTATTTACACTTAGTTTAACTTGAACAGATGACAGCATATTCTATTCGTGCAGTMTAGATCAAGGGGAATTTGAAGGAGCAAAATTTAAACTGCTGATAAAAGTGGTGTGGAAAACAAGAACCACTAATTCTGAAAGCGCTGATAGCAAACTATAAAGTCTCTCTCAACACCTAAAGGTGCAAATAAATACTTTAAAAGAATTTTCAGGGGTGCCCACATGTACACTTGTTTCATAGTGTCTCCCATGCTGGAGACACGAAGGGAAGCTCTAGTAGCATCACGCAGCTCAGCTCATGGAAGGTATGTAACTGTGCTAACACAGTATGGATAAGCCCCTCTTTTAAGGGGTAAAATGAGTTTAGTCATATGGATGCAAGTTGAGCTATGCCACCTACCCTCATAGCTAAAGAGTAGACTCCTCATTTGGTAGCGTAGTTGGAGCCCTACATTTGGGGTATGTGCCCACATCAGTGGCCATTCTGCAGCAGGGCTCTCTCATTGTCTAATGGAGCTCTTCTCCCTAGTGTAAGTTATATTTTCTGGAGCAGGGAGAAACGAGTTGCACAGTGTAGTGGCTGGAGTGCTCACTTGGAGTATAGTTGGCTCAGACTGCAGTCACTTCTCTGCTGAAAGGTTTGGAGGCAGAGGAGGTCAATGCAAACATGAGCAGCTCCAAAGGAGGTGACAGAAGGGACCAGAATTGCTAACAAAGTGGCACTCACCTGGAAGAGGTGGGCTAGAAAAATATGAAATTAAATGCAGATCTCCAGGATTCCCGGTGAATGCCCTGGCCACTGGACTGCTTTCTGGATAMTCTTGGTTTTCATGAAGAAATCTATAGATATTGAATTTTGTCTCTCTGCAAAATACAAAATTTTGAAGCTCTTGAAAACCAGGTAGTGTGGGAAGACATTGTGTTCCCACCACTCTTCCAGCTACTCTTAAAAATGAAATGAAAGTGCTGCAGCTACTTCAGAGAAATATAACAAAAGGCTTACAAAATCTTTTAATGGACTTTATGTTCTTTCACGGTAATGTGTCAGCTGAGTAAAGAAAGAAGAAGTAAATGATAAGTGTAGAGAAACACCCTAATAGCTTAAGTTATTCAGAATGCTATTGGTACTACTCTTCATATTCCATGTTATGATGAAGCCATGATACCTTTGTTTTTAAGTGGATATGGAAATATCTAAGAAGATCTCGGATGGAGAAAAAACATACCTGTAAATTTTAGAAACTTGCAGATTTTTCATGAAAGTTCATCTTTTTCGATTGCAGAGTCAAAATCTAATTTCCATAAAATTCCAACCCTACCACATCAATATACATTGAATGTTTACATAATCTCTTGAATAAGATTGAATACATCCTGTCTACTTCTCATGATGTTTAAATTGAAGGTGGGAATTTCTCCTCTGTTTGAGGAGAGTAAGAGATAGTAGTTGATAGATTGCAGATGTTGCTKCCAAAGCTGCATGAGAAATACATGTTTATTGTGTATTTTGTTATCACCTATATGTTGTATATGCATAAGGATGGGTGTAAAATGTACATTATTATTGTAAAGAGAACTTTTTCTTTACAAGTCTTGTCTGAGACTGAGAAATTGCTAGAACATCCCTTCAGAGATTTAAACTAGTCTGTCACACACACTGAATTATTCTGGTGGTGTATTTCCTTCAAAATTTATTTTATTGCACTGTTACTTTGCATTTCTAGGGTTCTTTTTGTTTTTGTTTCTTGAGGCTAGGCCTATTTTTTCCTTAACAATGGAGCAAAGGAAAGCAGCTGAAGTGTGTGTGATCTCGGGGTTCAAGTGAAGAGAGGAGAAAGGAGGAGAAAAGAGACACATTTTCATCCTGTTTTACTGTCTATCAAAGTAGAAAAAAAGAATTTATTATGACAGTGACTTCTYTGAGTTTGTTACTGTTCATTGGATGCACTGTACCTTTTTTCTCCCTTGATTGAGTAATCTCCCATTACACATAATTATGTAATTATACCTCCTAAAAGAAAAGAAGCATTTGGTTAGTTCTGTGTGCACTTAGATATTTGGTGAACAGGTCATATAAATTGCACTCTGAATGATTGCTCTGTAAGGGGAAGAGGGGGGGAATGCTTTGTGCATATCCAGCTGGAAAAAGAAAGAGCACACACCTCTTTAGAGTAGTATTATCTCACATTTTTTGAATTAAAAGAATATAAATAGGTTAGGTACAATGTATGGGGAGTGAATTAAAAAACAACAGCCTCAAAGCTTGACATTATGCCTATGGCAAGCACTCAGTATTGTTCTGMGCTTAATGGTAAAAGGCTGTTTTTATTTCTAAGGAACATAAACTCTAGATAGGGAACAAAAATGATCCCTAAGGATGCAATAGAGAGGGCTATTTGAGCAAAATCCTAGAATTCATAGTGAAAAACTTTTAAGTAAAAAAGTATTGAAGGCAAGATGTGGAAGAAAGGAGCCGGGAGCATATAGTGGATAGGGCTAGCCCTCTGCAGGCTTCAACCCTGCCAGTCTCCGTATAGCACACAAGGAGTTCACTGATTAACATGAAAATGCTCCAGTGATGAAAACAGTCTCTTTGCACTGTCTTAGATTGCACTAGAGTCATGGTTTGCTGGACTACTTGCTCTACTTTTCTGAAYTGATACAGGCAGTGAAGTTTTTCCCAAGTTTGAGAAGATTTCAGCTCCACCAGACCCTGGCCATGATCCAGAATCAAAAACAGTGCACCATCTGGTGATCATTATCTTTAAACACTGCAAAGAGATGGCTTAGCTAGAGAGGGAAATATTTCTTTCCGGACTTTAGAAGATATGTCACTAGTGCTGTAATTCATCTACTTCACTCAGTATGGCTGCCACAGCATGACTCTCAGAAATGTTTAAAAGCCATGAGTGGTAGGACTGCTGTTTAGTGCTCTGTTTTAATTCAGCTCAATCAGATCRCAGTAGTTTAAGCAAAACAGAGCTGGAAAATATTCTCATGTACTATGATCTACATTTGATAATGATTTTGGTTTGCTCATTATTTTAGCCAAAGAAGCATGAAGAAGAAGATGGCACTACAGACACTGCAACCTCATCATCCAACAACCATGAGAAGGACAGTGGAGTGGGACCTACAGATGAAAGTMTGCGTAATGATGAGAGCTCAGAGCAAGAGAATGCACCTGAGGAGCAGAACAACGCTACCCTGCAGAGCAAACGAGAGCTGGGTCAGAGCCAAGACACCTTAGGAAGTGTTGAACTCCAGTGCAATGAAAGCTTTGTATCTGGAGAATACATTGAATCTGATTTCATAGGAAACCCAGATGAGGAATGTGAAAGGTTTCGGCAGCTGTTGGAACTGAAGTGCAAGATTCGAAACCACGGGGAGTACGATCTGTATTACTCAAGCAGCACAATAGAGTGCAACAGAAGGGAGCAAGATGGGGTGGAGCATGAACTACAGCTACTGAATGAGGAACTGAGGAATATTGAACTCGAATGTCAGAATATTATGCAAGCTCACAGGCTTCAAAAGGTGAGGGATCAATACGGAGACATTTGGGCTTTACATGATGAAGGGTTCAGGAACTATAACACCAGCGTCGATGTACAAAGAGGCAAACTGGATGACATCATGGAGCACCCTGAGAAGTCTGACAAGGACAGTTCCAGTGCATACAACACGGCAGAAAGCTGTAGGAGCACTCCGCTGACTGTAGAGCGATCCCCCGATAACTCTCTCCAGAGGATGATAAGCATCACCAACAGGAAAAACCTGAGGAGCACTATCGTGGCTAATCAGTTGTCCTTGGGACAAAGCAGCAGGGAGGCAACCTCATCCAAAACCAAAGTCACTGAGCATAGCAGTGCTGCTGAGGATACAGTGCTGGCTTCAGAAAGCGGGAAATTCACAGACCAAGAAAAGCAGAGCACTGAGCACATTCCCTATCTGTCTCCATATCACAGCTCTTCTTACAGATACGGGAATATACCAGCTCATGCAAAGCATTATCAAAGCTATATGCAGCTGATCCAGCAGAAGTCTGCTGTAGAGTATGCCCAAAGCCAGCTCAGCCTGGTGAGCATGTGCAAAGACTCGCAGAAGTGTGTGGAGCCCAAGATGGAATGGAAAGTGAAAATAAGGAGTGATGGGACGAGGTATATCACAAAGAGACCAGTTCGAGACAGAATCCTGAAGGAACGTGCCTTAAAAATTAAAGAGGAGCGCAGCGGGATGACGACAGATGATGATACAATGAGTGAAATGAAGATGGGTCGTTACTGGAGCAAAGAAGAGCGGAAGCAGCATTTGGTGCGAGCTAAGGAGCAAAGGAGGCGGCGAGAGTTCATGATGCGGAGCAGGCTGGAGTGTCTTAAGGAAAGTCCACAGAGTGGCAGTGAGGGCAAAAAGGAAATTAACATTATTGAACTGAGTCACAAAAAGATGATGAAAAGGAGAAACAAGAAAATCTTGGACAACTGGATGACAATCCAAGAACTGATGACACATGGTGCTAAATCTCCAGATGGCACAAGAGTGCACAATGCCTTTCTATCAGTTACTACTGTATGAACACAACTTCTTTCAGAGAGTATACTACCAGTTTAGGTAGAGTACTATTGCCTCGTTCAATGTGGCATTTTTATATATTTTGTGACTGTCTATAGTTTGGCCTTTTTTGTAAGCAAAATTACTTGGTAATTTTTCATTTGTTTTTCATATAATGGTACCTTCTTTATCTGACAGTCTTTCTTTATCCTGCAATATATTCATATTATTCATTTGTATAAAAAAAAAACAAAAAAGAGAAGCAAAACAAAAAAAATGGAGAAGCCAATTAATTTCTTAACCTAATACATATCCTGTAAGTTAAGATCTGGATTTATTTCTCTAGCTTTCTTTTTTCTACTTTAATAACAATACAATACCAAAACAAAATGCTTTATACTGTATCCTTGGCTTAACAAGTTGTTAAAGTTTTACATCTTAGATTGCAGCTGTTAATAAATCATATGCCACATCCCATCATATAGATAAGAATGACCTTTTTCCAACAACACATTGTACAGTGCATTTAACCTGTAAATTGCAATTGTATTTGTCCAAGTAAAGTGTAGGTGGGCAATTCTCCTGTGTTATGTAGTGGCATTGGTCATGTAGCTAGGCAGTTATGTGATAATTGTGAAGATGAAAGAGAAATAAATTATTGCTTATCTTTAAGAAAAAGAAAAGTCAAGAGTTTTTTAATTTTGAGTATTTGCCTTTAAAGGATTAATTATTTCACCATACCTGATTTGTACGGCAGATAGAGATTTCAAAAACACAGGACACAGTTCCAGAAGATAGTTCCTATGAATGAGAGATATTTTCATTTTGCAGAACACTTAGGAGTGAGTGGCTCTTTCTGACTTTTTCTCACCTGCTATTATTAGTTGATTGAATGATCGATTAATATAGTAAAATCTATTGCTTAATTTCATGCTGTCAAACAGCT
>NW_028186690.1:1059083-1253350 GCF_003343005.1 Rhea americana | reverse complement strand
GAGTCTCCTTCTCTGAAGATCTTCAAGGCCTGCCTGGCTGCAACCCTGTCTACCATGCTCTAGGTGACCCTGCTGAGCAGGGGGGTTGGACTAGATGATCTCCAKAGGTCCCTTCCAACCTTACTGATTSTATGATTCTATGACCCAAATGTGATGCAAGAAAAACTAGCAGTGGCTGTCATTGACATTTTCATAGAAAATGAATTAATAAAAAATAGAAAATGAAGTATATCTAAATAAATTAAATGTTTAATTTTGTTKCTGAGGCACATCAAAGTCTTTCAGAAATGCCCTAGTGAGACCTGGCTGGGGCTTGAGAGCAAGGGCAACTGGCAATCAGGATASCTGGCAGAGTCCTTGTGTCTCTCTGCTGCAGAGGCACTGGAGCATCTTCTGAACTGATGCTGTTTGCAGCCCAGCATATTACGGCACACTGAAATGACTGCTGCTGGGCTGCCAGCCAGRTTGGTGACTTTGCCCCATGGCCCCATTTTTATTTTCCCTGTGTATGAGACCCTCCTGTTCCCACCTGACTGAAGTGCTTTTGATGGCAGGATTAGGTGCTGAAGTCCCTCAACATCAGGCTTTRAAAGACATGCTTAAAGATGCAGAAAAGCACACTATGGCATTTCAAAARTATCTAATTCTCCTGGAAATCAATCATTTGTTTTCTAATCACTTTTGGCACCAGTAGGCATTGGCAGTACTCTCTGCATCTCTAGGCATGTAAATACTGTAAGAATGATACTCCCAGAGTGCTTAGGAAAATGATGCCACTGACAATTTACAGTTCGATAGTCAGAAAATTCTCCATATCAGACTGAAGAAAAGAGCACTCAAAAACCTCTCCTGAATACCATACAGCTATTCGTATGCAATGAAGATTACTTCCATATTTTTTGTGTTAAAGTTGAAAAAGCATAAAATCCAAGGACAGAAGTGATCACATTTGCTGCATGTTTAACAAGGGGCTGTTACCAGATTGTTTCTCTAATGAATACAATAAATTGTCTTTGAGTAACTTAAATCTGCTAGAAAGGTGCAGATTTTTCTTTTGGAGACATCAAAACACAAAGATTTCACTGCTTCCCTCATTACATTCCAGTGACCGCGCTTCTAAACACAGGTCTTATTGGTAATCAGAATTCAACTGGCACCAGCTCCAGCTAATGGCTACTGTTAGCTTTTCCCTTAGAGTTAGCATGTACTACTTTTTCCCCATTATTAAATCATGACTCAGGACTCCTCTCAAGCTAAATAGTATGCCACCCAAATGCAGAGAAAAACATGCATTTTTAGAAAATGTATTATCATTCTTTCATCACTGAAAATCAGGGAAATTCATGTCTAATTGGACAAAAGATTAAATGTGATGCCTTTTTTAAATAATAGAGAATAATTACAGAAACAAAGCAATATTTACAGAGATGATTGATAGATTAAGAGACTGTAAATGGAAATACATCCAAATCCGAGGAGATCTTCTATCAAAAATGGGTAATAGGCCAAGGCCCATTTGAAAGGTACAGCAATATTTTAGTCTGGAAGAGAAAAGCGATAAAATCACAGAGATCAAACTGCCATTTTAGATACTTATGTAGGAAAGTAGCAAAACTGAAGGGATCTATGTCGACATTAACCAAAGAGACCCCCAAAACATTGCAAGAGCCCTGTCAGGCTGTTGAGCCCGGTGCTCACAGGCTGCCCCAGGCTGAGCCCTGTCTGTCCCAACTGCAGCTCTCAGTGCATTTCCAGCACCAGGATCTGTGTGCTGGAGTCACCACCAAACCCTTAACCCAGTGTTTTTCTACTGGCCCATGGATGTCCTCTTCTCTCTACTAGGTTCTAACTCAGGTTATTAAGTGGCATTTCCTTTCTTCCCTAAGCAGTGTTTGGGGGTAGGGCGTGGGGGAAATGTTCTGTCTTGTCCTGATAAAATGCCTTGATGCTTTCTGCCAGGGTGGAAAGTAACACGGGACCCCAAAGACAGGCTGCAAGGACGCCTGGGGTGGTGATTCAGAGGGGCTGAATGGCAGACAAGTGTTTTGCTGTTTACTGCGCTCGTCTGGTTTCTCTGCAGGCCAGGACTCCACGTTTCTCGCCCTCGTACCAGCAATCCTTTATCAGTGAAATCCAAGGCTGACATCCCATATGCTGTTTATTCCTGCTTGTACTTTTTTCCAAATGTCATAATTTCTAATGATGAAAATAACATTTTAACACCAAGACATGTTAAAAGAGAAGAGACAAAATAGATTTCATGTTATCATAAATCTTAAAAGAGAAAAAGACTTACCTGTTATGAGAACTATTTTTCTTTTCCTGTGGAGGAACATAAAAAAAAAAAAAAGTACTTTCCAACTGGAGCAAGGCCAGATCATGATTATGAGGGTTGGTTGTAGCTCTGGTCTCAAAGAGCGAAAGGCAGRGGAGCACAGCTGCATAGGTGTGCTACCATACATTTCACTGCTGGAGATGAGTTAATGTCCTTGTCATCTCTTCTCCAATCCTGGTAAATCCAACCCAGCTGAGACCAGCGGGGGGATAATTTTTCCTGTGAAGCCAGCAAGGTGGCCTTGTGCAAGAGGTTTTCTTGTTTCACTGAACAGCAGTACTGCCAGCAAATTTAGGAGCATTGCTTACCATAAATAAAGTTAAAATCTGTGGGATCCCTGGATCTTCCTCTCAAACGTAAGCATCCTTAAAGGGACAGTAATAATTTTAGTATATCCAGGACAGTAAACTTAACTTACTTACTGTATTGGTTTATTGTGCTAAAAAAAAAATACTGATAGCACTATATGTGGAGCGAAATCAGAGATGCAATCGAGTCTGTGCTTGATAGACTACCCTTTAAGAGGGTTAAAAGGAAGAGATGATATAGCAACATTAGTATTATGCTTTCTGAATTTGGATTGACTTAATTATTCATTAGTAACATAATTCCTGAAAGTTTTTTCTTTTTTTTTTAACCTAATGTTTTATTTTCCAAAACCATTTCATGTGCAAATTACAGAACAGCACTCTTGGTGTATTACATGGCTTCTGTGTTTAAAAGCTTCCTGATTCAAGATTGGAATTAATCCAGTTTTGGTGTACGTGGGTTATTCACCTTGAAGCCACTAATCACAAACATGTATGTGCTAAGGGCTCTATTGATATCCATTTTATGGACCTGTTGCTTTTTTCAGGGCATTAAATGCCCTTGAGGAACCCAGAGAAAATAAATGTGATATGGAGTGGAGTTTGACTGGCTAAAAGGGAACAGAGCAGCTGTCATAAACCTTGGATTGTGGCTCTCTAGAAGAAAGAAAGGTTRGCAAGTACCTGCTGGGGGAGAATGGATATTTCTGAGAGATCATGAGCAATTTTTTTAAACATGCCTTTGCTCTGAATCACATTTCTCTGTTTATATACTCCCCGGTTTCCTATTTAGTGCCTATTGCTGCACTTGTGAGGCTAAACTCCTCGCTCCAGTTTCTAGGTAGACACTTACATCAGGTACAAATTCCCCTCAGGTTTTCAGATGTTACTAATCTGACCATAATGTGAGTGGTGACAGGGGCAGCTGACTGGCTTTGGGAAGCACCTCTGAGACCAGGTACCTCTGAGACCTGCAGAATCGGTTTCTGCCCCATCAGATACAACAAGGACAGCTGCCAGTTTGTGGTGGACCCTGGGGCTCTTCTCCAGAGCAAGCAGATGCCTCCTCCTGGAAAACAGGGCTGGCTGCTGTCACTAGAAGGCTTGAGCTATGTGCAACMCTGGGGTCTTGAATTAGAAGTCTTGACTTCTCTGGTGCAGCTCATTTGAGTTTAAGCCAGGGAAAAAACATTCACATGGCTGRTCAAAACATTGACACCAGCAAGGTTAAAAAAACTGTAATTATGCTGTTATAGAGATYGCTTAGGTGGGTGAAGACTACCTGAATTTAAAAGTTACCTCTTCCTGAGAAGCAGTATCACAGAAATAGTATGTAAGGATTCTTTCTCTGCCTTAATAACAAGAWTTTGGCCAGTGAACCACAGCAGACAGACATGCAAAAAAAGAAGTATTTTTACTAAAAAAATGCAAGATGAAATAGCTCCAGGGAAGGGACTGTCTGATATACCATGCTCAGTGTAATAACTAGGGGTAGTGAGAAGGAGTTACAGGCATGATGTTAAGTTCTGGTATGAGCTGTAAAGTAAAAACAACAGTTGAGTTACATCCAGATTTCTGTGCTGCTTTTCAAACCTATTAGACTTTGGGGATGGACAGGGTGCAGAATCAAGTCCAAACTAACTAGTTTCTAATTCTTACTCTGATATTCCCTCTTCAAAGCATCTTTCTTCAATGAAGATACGAAGACATGCCTTTAATGACCTCTCTGCACAGAGTGCATTTTTAAGCTGTAGGRGAAAAGACGACCTTTTAGAAAGTACACTCACTTGTGTGTGAGACACACAGTGACATGCATATGCATATTAACATAAATACTTTGGTAATGAAAAGACTTGTTACAAAATGTCTGTAAGTTACGTTAGCCTTTAGATGTGTACACAAAGGAAGATTTTACTTTCTGTTGAATTTTAAGGAACTCCATTGCCCAAAACTCAATTTTAGAAGTAAGGCATTGGTTGTACTCTTTTTAAATAATTCATCTCTATTTTTTCTGCTCTTCAGACTGATGCTAAAGTGGTAGCAAAATCTTTCTTGGCCTAGGAACAAATYAGTAAGCTTCGAATATTGCAACAATGTCCTATGTCGGTCATGTATTGAGATAGGGTGCTGGTCATCAAACATCACAGTTTACATACTTTGTGTTACTTCAGTTGAAAATAGCTACACTGCAATAAGCATAGGACATACAATGGTATTTGTTCTTCCAGTATTTTCTTGAAAGTGTTTAACTTATTGCTGAGAGCTAGGAGCAAATCAAAGCTGGYATCTGGCTCCAGTGACAAAAATTTGAGAGCACAGAGAATTTTAAGTATGAAGTGCATATAGGAAACTCTCATCTTGACAGTGGGTAAGAAGCCAAAAAAAGAGCATTAAAATTGCATGATGAAAGATGAAAAGGTTGAAGTCACTGTTTTAACTACTGGACCTTGCAGGAAAGGTATCTGAAGAAAGAATGAAATGGAAAGTTAAGCAGGCGAGTATCACATGAAATTAACCACAGATAAAAATATTACTTTTTTGCACTTCAAAGTCAACCCTCCTATTTTCATAGGTTATTTAACCCCACTGGCAATCTCTGCAATGCATAAATATTTTTGATGGCATACAAAGTGTCTTCATAATGGTTTATAGACGCTATACAGCGAGCACGTTGAACAGTATAAATATTCATGTCAGCAAAGATGCTGTCAAACTCCTGACTTGACATGCTATCAAAAATTAAAATATAAAAAGGATATTCTGTTTTGTTCCCTCACTTTTCTCCACAAGTTTGGCACTTGGTTGCATGGTCAGGGTAAAGAAATGCCCCTGGAAGACTGTGTTTTGGTTCAGGTGCAGGAAATTCAAATGAAGGCTCCTCAAACTCGACAGTTTAATTTACTTCTCTTAAGCTCTTTAATACCAAACTTATCAGTTCTCTCTGTTAGGCATTAACTTGTTAAATGAGTCTTAATTATACATAAGCAGATGGAGATTTGAATTAAAATTACCTTACACTTGAGTGGCTTTAGTTCATTATAACATATCTTCCTCTTAATCATTTAGGCAGTCTCATCATCTTTCATATAGAAAGTTATTAAAGTATTCCAATTTCCATATTTCTTCAGATATATCCACTGTTAAATGGCACATACTACATATTAGTTGGTGACTTACACCATGCAATAGTTAGTGAATTATTCATGTCCGTAACAATTTTTGTACTTTTATGTCATCTGTACCATTTTATTTTAAAGGGTTYATATTTACAGAATGTCTCACATTTCACTTCATCTCAGTTTTCAGTGCAAATTTGAATGCCTCACTATTTTCACTGGTGTGAAAAATAACAAGGTCACTTTTAGATTTTACACTGCTGTTAACTGAGAAGCAAACAGGTAGATGTTCAGTGGGAGCCTTGGAAAGATTTGGGAAGGAAACAAATATTTCCAAAGAACTTTCCAAAATCACAGTTATTTTCAATTTCTTAATCCTGCTTAAGCAGTATCATCATCTCTGGGTTTTCCAAAACCAGAAATAAATTCCTCAAGATTATCCTGCCCTCCAAAATTAAAAGCAGTTTTTACCTAAAAGGAGAAAATTATGGGAAGTTTTTATAAGCTTCAGTGGGCATCACTTCACCTGACTGTAATGATCTCAAAGTTGGAATACTTGTTAAACTAGTCACCTAGCTTAAGTGTTTMTGCTAACTCCATCAATAGAGAAGAGATGCCTTCAAAAGACAGATCATTACCCTCTTTAGCAAAGAGGACCTGTAGGGGATACCTATCCAACTAATCCAGATCAGATACCTAACTTTCATATGGCTTTAGCTCAGTGAAAAGAAYATATATGTCCTTAAAAACTTCAAAATTAGCGTGAATATACAGCTTATTTGAATTTTCTGTTGTTTTTTTTCACCTTCCTGCAGGAACTCCAAGGATTAGTAAGAGCAGAAATGCTCATATTATTTGTCAAATTAAGTGCTCTTCCAATGAAATTTCTGTGCCCTAAATAACAGGCCAAAAGTGGCCTGCGATCTTMCTTATGAAATCATCTGGTAGGAGACTATCATTGCCTCTTGAGGCTTTTCAGAAGATTTTTTTGAAAAAGGGAAATGGAAAGTTACAAAAGGGCTGGGTTTCCACTCCAGACGAGCATGGGGTTGTGGCAGGGAGGTTTGTAATCTCAAGAAGAAAGGATTACAGAAAGCAGCTTCTGCTTTTCTAGTTAGCCACTGAAGAAAACCAGGCTGAGGATGCACTAAAGCTCATTGCACCATGTTCTGTCCACTTGCTTTTTCAAGWAATAAAGTTATAACCCTTCTACAAAGTCTGTCTGGTTGCTAACACTCACTTCAGGCCCCTAGCCATGGATGGCTATGTGCTTTTTAGGAAAGACAGGCCAGGAAGGCGAGGTGGTGGAGTTGCTCTTTATGTGAGAGAGCAACTGGAATGTATCGAGCTCTGCCTAGGGCAGACAAAGAGCCAGTCAAGAGCTTATGGGGTAGGATCAAAGAGCAGGCTAAGAYGGGGAATACTGCTGTGGGTGTCTACTACAGGCCACCTGATCAGGAAGAGGAAGTCGATGAGGCCTTTTACAGACAGCTGGAAGTAGCCTCATGATCTCAGGCCCTAGCTCTCATGGGGCCACCCTAGTTCTCTCTTCAGCCACCCTGATATCTACTGGAAAGACAACACAGCTAGGTGCARACAGTCCWGGTGGCTCCTGCAGAGCAKYGATGATAACTTTTTGRCACAGAYGGTGGAGGGGCCAATGAGAGGATTGAAGTCCAAGGTCAAGAGCGGTGCACCTCTATGAATAAGAAGTCAAACAAAGGGAGCAGGAGACCTGCATGGATGAGCAAGGAACCCCTGGAAAAATTCAAAAGAAGAAAGTACACAGAATATGGAAGAAGGGACAGGCCACTTGGAAGGAATATAAGAATGTGGTCAGAGTATGCAGGAATGCAACGAGGAAGGCTAAGGCCCATCTGGAATTAAATCTGGTGAGGGATGTAAAGGACAACAAGAACGGCTTCTTCAAATACATCAGTAACCAAAGAAAGACTAGGGAGAACGTGGGCCCACAGCTGAATGGGGTGGGTGCCCTGGTAAGGAAGGCTGCAGAGAAGGCAGAGTTACTGAATGCCTTCTTTGCTTCAGTGTTTATGGCTAAGTCCAGCCCTCAGGAATCTCAGAGCCTGGAGACAAGAGAGAAATCTGGAGAAAGGAAGATGTGATGGGATGCACCCATGAGYRCTGAGGGAGCTGGCAGATGTTATTGCTAGACCACTCTCCATCATCTTGGAAAGATCACAGAGAACAGAAGAGATACCTGGGGACTGGAAGAAARCAAATGACGCTCCAGTCTTCAGAAAGGGCAAGAAGGAGAACCCAGGAAACTACAGGCCAGTCAACCTCACCTCCATCCCTAGAAAGGTGACAGAACAGCTCATCATGGATGTCATCTCCAAGCAGATGGAGGAAAAGGAGGTGATCAGGAGTAGTCAGCATGGATTCACCAAAGGGAAATCCTGCTTAAACAACCTGATAACCTTCTCCGATGGCCTGACTGGCTGGGTAGATGAGGGGAGAGCAGTGGATATTGTCTACCTTGATTTTAGCAAGGCTTTCAACACTGTCCCCCATAACATCCTCCTAGGCAAGCTGAAGTGCG
Source organism: Rhea americana (assembly GCF_003343005.1). Lineage (NCBI taxonomy): Eukaryota > Metazoa > Chordata > Aves > Rheiformes > Rheidae > Rhea > Rhea americana. Next base: position 1,245,028 of record NW_028186690.1, on the reverse strand, counting down.
GCTTAGATGAGTGGAGAGTGAGGTGGGTTGAAAACTAGCTGAAAGGCAGAGCTCAGAGGGTTGTGATCAGTGGCTCACAGTCTAGTTGGAGGCCTGTAGATAGTGGTGYTCCCCAGAGGTCAGTACTGGCTCCAGTCTTGTTCAACTTATTCATCAATGGCCTGGATGAAGGGATAGAGTGCCTTCTCAGCAAATTTGCTGATGATACCAAGCTGGGAGGAGTGGCTGATATACCAGAAGGCTGTGCTGCCATTCAGAGACCTGGACAGGATGGAGAGTTGGGTGGAGAGGAATCTCATGTAGTTCAACAAGGGCAAGTCCTGCAGCTAGGGAGAAATACGCTAGGCAGCAGTGCAGGCTAGGGGCTGACCTGCTGGAAGGCAGCTCTGAGGAGAAGGACCTGGGAGTTCTGGYRGACAACAAGGTGACCATGAGCCAGCAATGTGCCCTTGTGGCCAAGAAGGCCAATGGTCTCCTGGGGTGCATTGGGAAGAGTGTTGCCAGGAGGTTGAGAGAGGTGATCCTGTCGCTCTACTCAGCCCTGCTGTATGCGGAGCCCAGCTCCACATCTGGAGTACTATGTCCAGTTCTGGGCTACCAGGTACAAGAGAGACGTGGAACTACCGGCGAGAGTCCAGCATAGGACTACAAAGATGACTAGAGGACTGGAGGATTAGGGGACTCTCCAATCAGGAACAGCTGCAAGAGCTGGGCCTGTTTAGCCTGGAAAGAGAAGGCCGAGAAGGGATCTTATCAATGTCTACAAATACCTTAAGGGARGATGTCAAGAGGATGGGGCCGGACTCTTTTCAGTGGTGCCCAGTGACAGGACAAGAAGCAACAGGCACAAACTCAAACACAGGAAGTTCCACCTGAATACGAGGAAAAACTTCTTTCCTGTGAGGGTGAYAGAGTGCTGGCACAGGTTGCCCAGAGAGGCTGTGRAGTCTYCTTCTCTGGAGATATTCAAAACCTGCTTGGATGTGATCCTGAGCAACATGCTCTAGGTGACCCTGTCTGAGCAGGGGGGTTGGACTAGATGATCTCCAGRGGTCCCTTCCAACCTCAACCATTCTGTGATTCTAAGGAGCTCATGTGTTCTCCAGATCAACTACACAGCATGGAAGGAGGTGCCTTTAAAATAGGATGCATYTTGGAAATCATTAGTGTTTCTGGTTGCTGGTGAAAACTCCTGTTGTTCAAACWCAAAAAGCTTCTATTCAAATATTGTGACAGATAAGCCAGAGCAGTAAACTCTAACGTGGCCAACTTGGGCTCAAGATAGATCCATAATCCCCATTTTACAACCTGTGATATTTATCTAGGAAAAAACCAAAAACAAAAAAACTCTTTCCCAAGTTGTTTTCTATAACACATGGCTAGTCTAGGTTATTTATGTCCATTCTGTAATTGCTGATATGCATGTGTACTGCTAGGATTTTTGGGGTCATGCCCCAGTTTGTGAGCATCAATAGAAGGGCCTTACAAGGAGTTGGTCTCTGGTGGGACACRTGTTTTTTGAGAGCCTTGAGGCAAAAGTTGTTTCATCCTGCTTTCACATGTGTTCTGATAGGCACAGAGCTGTTCAGTTGTGAATACAGCAGTGAAGCAAAAATCAAAACATGAAACTCCTTACGAACATGACCAAAACATYTTTGATATGAAAAAGCCAGGCAAAGAGACAGAGAAATCTCTCCAGGAACTGCTGAGGTTGGAGACATGAGGGTAAGAATGAAATACTTGGATTTGGAGGGGTAATAAATCCTTATATATTGATATATATTACATACATATATACACATATATCAATATAATAATAGCTGCATGTCATTATGCAGAGCCTGACTGCAGTACATCCCTAACTAAATGAACAAAGCAACTGTCTGGTGATTGTAATAGAAGTTTGTGATACTGTGGAAAAAATAATTTCCTTTTACACTTGTGAAATATTATCGCATTCCTGAAATAATAGCTGTTTGGACCTTGAATCCTGATAGACTCTTAGTCAGTCAACACAAGCTGTACCCTCATATAGTCTCATAACCACCTGGTTAAGGCTGACAAAGAAAATCAAGGGTGCCACATCAACTCCTCACCATGCCACAGTGGTGGCTGGTGTAACTGCAATCAGCTGCTGGTGAGAAAACTCTTCTGGTGACAACAAAATGTTGGAGAACATGATTAGWATGCTAAAATGGTTCTGACACTTGCGCTGAGGAGACTGTTAATTCATACAGGATATTCTGCACCTGGTTGGTGGTATGGACTTTGTTAGCCCCAGTAACATATGGCTGAATTTGATTCAGTTCAAACCTAACACTCCGCGCCCAATAGCAGTGGCGCATAAGCTGTCACTCCCTTTGGCCATGCAAACTGCTTGTTCCCTGCTGATATGTGCTGTTTCCTTAAAACAGCATGGACCGCAACCAGTGCTTAAACAAATAAAGACAACAAGGTGACYACGAGCCAGCAATGTGCCCTTGCAGCAAAGATGACCAACAGCCTCATAGGCTACATTAGCAAGTACATTGCCAGATGGTTAAGAGAGGTGRTCCTTCCCCTCTGCTCTGCACTGATAAGGCCACAGCTGGAGTGCTGGGTCCAGCCCTGGATTCTGCAGGACAAGAAAGAAATAGACCTGCTGGAGTAAATCCAGGGAAGAGCCAAAGATGATTAAGGAAGCACCTGACATACGAGGAGAGACTGGGGCAGCTGGAACTGTTGGCATTAAGAAGAGGGGGCTCAGAGGGATCTTATCACTGTGTATAAACGTCTGATTTGAGGGGCTGGGAGGCTGAAATAAAGACGACAGAGCCAGACTTTTCTCAGTGGTAGTGACAGGACWAAARGCAATAGGCAYAAATTGAAACACTAGAAATTCCATGCAAACATTAAAAAAAGCCCACTTCTCTACTGTGAGGGTGGCTGAGCACTGGCACGAGTTGCTCGGAGAGRTTGTGGAATCTCCATCCTTGGAGATATTCAAAGGATATTCAAAGGAATATCTTTATATTCCTAGTACCAACTATTGCAATATCCTAATGGCTACGATCCCACAGCAGTGCAGTTCCAGACCGTGCAACCTAGCAGACCAGGCCAAACCAATTTTCTCCCAGCCCACATCTCCACTAGTGTGCTTGAAATAAATGGCCAAATCCAATGTTTAGCTCTGGAGGTTCCGGAACAAAATAATGCATTTTGGGTGCACCCCCGCCCCAGGCAACCTGCAACCACTACATGAACGTAATGTTAATTTCTAATTGCATCATATTGGCAGTTTGACATTGCATTTTACTAATGCTTTGTTTTCTAGGATATACTATAGAAATGTAATCATATTAGCACTTGGAAAGCAAACACAGAGGTGGTATAAATTGTTAATGTAATCTTCTTTAAAGCAGTTTGTTTGAACAGTGCATAGGTGTGTGAAAAAATGCTGTTCAGTCTATCCAAAAAGTGCAATGCTTGCAGTCCACTGCAGAATAAATGTATACGTTCTTTTTAAGGTATCAGACTCTCATTCACTGTATATTCCCATGAATGTCCAATATTTTGTCTTCATTCTTTTACCATTTGTCTTAGATCTACCTATGAGCCAGCACAGCAGTTTCTTAGACACGAAGTCACCTCTCTGACATGTCCTTGTAGCAATGGTGTATTTTGTTGATGTCTATTCCTGTAAGCCTTTCTCTGTTTTTCCTTTCTATAAGTGGGACCATTAATTCTTCTGACTTGCACTGTTAGACTGAAAATGGCAGCTACATTACAGGAATTCTGCAAAGCTGTTTGAATTCCTCAAACTCTGAAGATCTGCGTCTATACCAACTAATTAAGTTTTCTGCTTGCTGCCATTGAAAGCTTCAGTCAAATGTAATTAAAACTGAGCAGCAAATGACAGCRGTGGCATTTGTCAGAATCATCCAGTGGTTCAAATACCAGTTCTGACAGAAATGTCAGACTGATAACACTCCCATCTTCCCAATGCATGCCAGGAAAAGCAGGAAGAACTTTTATTATAAATGCCTGTCTGATAACCTTTGTGAATCCCAGAACACCAACCCTACACACAAAATTTCATTATTCAAAGAGAAGATGCTCATTTTACATGCAGTAAACCCTGGAGTTCCTTGGCCTTCCTTGTACCTTTTGGGACATCCTTTCAGAAATTCAGAGAGTTTTTTTAAAAAAAACACATATCCTGAAGTATGGGTGCTTCCAGTCCGGCAGACTGCTACGGTGGAAGAAATTCCTTACAGGGTTAATGAGCTGAAACCAAGTCAACGTATCGCTCATCCCGAAAGGGCAAAGCCATACCACAGACTGTGTAACCTATCCCAGTGGTGCACAGAAAGGTGAGAAGACATCTCTCTAAAGACTCTGGAGTTTAAAATAGAACTGTTAATGCTCAAGAACATAGAAAAACAGAGTAAACAAAGGAAGACTGCAGAGAACAAATATATAGAGAAAGATTACTTTGGGGAATGTTTTGACATTACGTCTGCTGCAGCTTCACATGTTCTTCCTGCTTTGTCTCAGCAGTTTTGCTAGTACATTTATAATATGCTTTCTCTGCAAGTTTGTCTTTCTTGCTTGAGAACGTAGGGGGYTTTCCCTTTTCCTTTCTGTTTTTAATGAATTGAGTGCAGAAAAGAGAACATACCAGAAAGGGAATCAGCAGCACTCTGAAACAGCTGTGGTGTAGATGTCATCTCAAAGTTCCTCAGCTCTGTTTTGCCTGTAGCAATTTTGCATTTCCTGTATGCTGGCCAGAAAGTAACCCTAATGACAGCAAACCAAATGGGAGAGGACCTGCTGGTTGTAGGAGAATCCACCGTGCTATGTGCAAGGATCCTTAATGCCCATCTTCCACTTACCAAAGTCTCTCAGCACAGCTGAACGTTGCTGGATGGTCCAGATGCGGGTGTAAATGAGAATTTGGATCCTTGTTTCAGATTGAGCAAGGCAAAGGAAATTTCAGTATCACTTACCTAGTGTTGATAACGCTACARAATTCTCTTTGTGTGCACAGATGGTCAAGTAGCTTCTCCTGCATACTTCTGGGAAAGAACCATACAGTGGTTTAGTGGTTTGGGATGTGTCGACAGATCTGGGATTATTCTGCTCATGAAGGTGGGGGGTAAGTGGAGTCTAGTTTGCARCACTGCTGCCAACAATACGGCTGGATTGATGCAGGTCCTGACAATCCAAACTGATTGCAAGCGAGAAATGTCCTCAGAGCAGAGGTGCATAACTCAAATGCCTGAGTGGGAAACTGAAGACTTTGACTTACCAGCACTGAGCTGTGCCTCACTGCTCGCAAGTCTGTCCCATGCCTCCTCACTCACTTGCTCTTAGCTAACTGGTTTCTTGAATGTGCTGGGGCTAGGTAGATCTCTACTTGGGCTGCTGTGGAGAGGAGAGTGGGGCTGATGAAGCAGGACACATTTGCGAAAGGGCAGCTGGCAGGCTTTGGAGCTTGCAACCATGGTTGGRAGATGCACGGTCCCAGCCCCATCCTGCAAACCACCCCCTGGTGAAAAGGTACTTCTCTGTCTGCCACAGTCAGATGCGGGTGGTTGTGCTGCCTTGGAGACAGGGAGTCTCCTTGCTCTTAAAACTGCCTAATGCTGAGCTTTGCTTCCCAGGCTGCTCTGCCTGTCCTGCAGGGCCAATGCTGCTATGCTGAGCTGCTTACCCTTCCTCCTCAGAGACCAGCACACTTGCTGCTCTTGTTCAAGGGCTGATGATACCACTCTAGCTGGTCAAATTCCTGCAGCTGGGAAGCAGATGAGAAAAAAAGACTTTATTTCYAATGTAGCATTTCTTAATAAAAAGCTTTGTATATTTGAAAGTCATCCTGGAGTGAAGAAATACTCACAGAACAGCAAAGAGTGATGATGATGGCTCTGCTAMAGGGTGCCTGTGCTACTGTGGCAAGTCACATAGTCTCCCTGTCTCCATATTTGCTTCTGTAAAACTGACTGACAGTTATTACCTGAAAAAATTAACTCCAAGAATATATTAGTTACCATCTYGATCGGGTTTTGAATGTAAAACAGTATGAAATGCTAACTACACCTTAAGCTGRACTAACATTTGCCTTTTGTGGTTATGCAAAGACATGAGAAACCATTAAAAATAGGATTGGCTGCTGCTGTTGAGTGATAGWTATATCATGGTCACAAAATCAGCCACCAGCCCTAATATACTTTTTAAATGTTATTTTTGGAGGGAGAAACCTATTCCTTTATTATTCCGCTTCACTACTCTCTCTATTATCACAGGAAAAAATATTTCCTGACTGTGGTCAGACCTGAGGCCCTGTTATTGTCTTAACTACCTGGAGAGATCTTTATACTGGTGATGTGTAAACATTTGTTTTATATTGCTCTTTTGAATGGGTGGTGAGCAGGTTCCTAGTCCATCTACTTGCAGGGTGACTTTTACTGAGTTATTACCTTAGCTCTGTAACTGTACAGGTTTGTAGATGAAGGGTTTTGATCGGCTCTATACCAGCGTTTCTCTTTTGCTCTCTATCTCAGCAGACCGCATCACGCTGCACTGTGCACTGAATGCAAAAGCACTGTCTTCTAACTAAGCTCTTTTCTTTGTAATAAATAATCAAAGAACATTTCTTTTGACCTTTATTAGAAAAGTAGGCACCTTAATCAGGATATTTTGAGATGAGAGCGAAGTCTGGAAGGGTTCTATTTTGTGATGTAAAGGTCTCAGAGATCACACTTAGTATTTGTGGCAGTACTGCATCGAAATTAACATATTACAACAGATTGTGTCAGGCTGGATTGCAAACTTTTCTGAAGAAGGGTGAGCAGAAAGGTCACATTCCTCATCAGCTCATATATCAGGCTGCTTGAGGGTATCTGAAGAGGTTAAATTCCTCTTCCAGGAAATAAAATMACCGTTTCCCATTTTCAGATCCCAGCTGTGCCTTTGAATTTCCATTTACCTTGAGCAAGGCAGCTAGCTTCATTACATAGTCATATTATTTTGGTTTCAGAAGGGATCCTTGTTTAAATTATAACATGCCATTAGCGAAGGTCCTTTTGTGGTGACTGTAGTTAATACAGAGTTCTTCCTCCTGCTCACACACGAGAGCATATTGCACCCTTTGTATTCTGGCAACAGGAGGACATGTAGAAAGATCTTCTGCCCACAGGACTGATTTAACACCTKTTGCTATTATGCAAATAAAATGGGAAAATGGTTTCCCAATTTCTTTGAACGGGCTGAAGCCGGCAGCTTGGGGCTGCTTGCTCAGAGCGCAGTGTGCGACGGGGAACGGCTCCACGTCCGTGTCCGTCGTGCCCCACAGTAGGACAGCCGCAGAGCACCACGGCACCCGGACCCATTCGGAGCCAGGGCAATGGCAAAGCGACTCGAGTGGAAGATGAGGTTTGCCTTCGCTTCGTGCTTCAGCGTGCTATCAGAGTGACAGCTTGTTTTCCACTGGTGGTTTGAAAGTCATTTTATTTTATTAAACCTCTTGTTGAGGAATGAAAATAGAGCCTTCCCTTCTGTTAAACACAGCTGCAAAATTGCCTGGCTCCCAGTGGCTTTGTCTGGGCCCATGCTGCCTTTGAGCGAGCAAAGCGAAAAACATGAGATCCACTTCCCTCGTGCCCTGCCTTTGCCTCCGCCTACCTGGGCTAGTGGGCAGGGCAACGTGAGCAAGCTCAAAATGCCGGGACACTTTTTTGGAGATATAGCCTCATCTCATGAAAAGAGAGGCAGCCAGCTTAACTTATGTGGGGGAAGAGATGGACATGCATGAACATCTGCCATGCTTCATGGCATGATGAACAATGCAAGGTTATCACCAGAAAGCCAATCGGTTCTTTTCAGAAGATGTATTCTCCCTAGAACATAGGGAGACCTCAGTAGGTCCACAGAACTACAGCCCAATCCTAGATAAAATATTGCATTTTAATTATTTTTCCTTTTATTTCATTTTCTCCCTATCCTTTTTTCTATCCTTTTTTTTCTTTTTTCTTTTTTCACAAAGCATGCTGTCTTTCAATTAACATAGTAATGACCTATTGTCACCTGTTACCATGCTAATCCTGAGCTGGTGTGAAATTACTTTATAATAAACACTATGGAGTTCTGACTTTCAATTAATTTTTCACATGCTGTGCTAAATCAGATTAACTGTACCCCACCCTTTTGACCACAGACATAATTCCTTCCTTATAATGAAATAGAGGATTAATTTATATGAAGCATATCTATACACATTTGCAAATAAATGTAAAGATAGACTTTGTACCATATTTGCATTGCTCGCTGAGTCTGGTTGAATACAGACGGTCTGAGATTATTAATTTTTGTGATCACTGGGGTAGTGAAGGATATTGCTGAGTTTTGTGTTATTATTATTTTTGCTAAATGTCCGCAACTAAGAGTGGGTAAAGAAATGGAGTACTAAGAGGGTGGTACCTTCCACAGAGGATTATGCTTTACAACATTATGACGAACTGAAAAAAATGTAAACACTGCAAAATTAAAACTAATCATCATTAATTTACTAAATTGCGTGTCATCCTCCTTGGATGTATATATTTACAATCTGACCAAATATAACAAATGCAGCTGTTTGGTCTTTTTAATAGCCGTTAACATTATGAAGCTAATCAATAGCTTGAGCGAAGTCTTTCAAACCTTGTAGACCAACATGGAGAAATGTATAAGACAAAATTTCTTAAAACATCTTCATCTTCAGTGTAGAAAAGACTTCCAAAAACCCTTTCAGTTTTCAATAACTTCAGAGGTGCAGCAGAACTGTAATGCATAATGTGCCATTTCTATAAGAAAAAAGTAATGTAAATCCAAAGCTGACCTTTGCTGTTTCTCCATGCACTCTTTTTCTCTCTGTAGCTTAATTTTGATGCCTGAAGGTGCAGAATCATTACAGATGTGAGTTTGCTCTTTGGAAAAGTAATAAAGATGAAAGTGGAGTATTTCTGAAAACATACAGATGCCTATATCTCTCCGTGCTAGTTGCTCTTTTGATTGAATTGAGCATGCTTACCTGGTCCAAAATCTGAAGAGTTTCACTCGRTTACTTAAAGCAATTTGGCTCCTTGGGAATAGCATGGGCTCTGCATTGTTTAGGCTCTAAGAAACAAACAAAATGGTCTGAACAGCATCTAAACTGCTGTGGCTCTCCTACCTTGAGAAAAACCCTAATGAATCACTCRGTGTCAAAGGGCCACTTTCCCAGTCTCCTTCTGTGTCCAGTTCTGGACTCCCCAGTACAAGAGAGACATGGAGCTACTGGAGAGAGTCCAGCACAGGGCTACAAAGATGATCCGAGGGCTGGAGCACCTGCCCTRTGAGGAACGGCTGCGAGAGCTGGGCCTCTTCAGCCTGGGGAAGAGAAGAGTGAGGGGGGATCTTATCAATGTGTACAAGTACCTGAAGGGAGGGTGTCARGGGGACGGGGACAAACTCTTTTCAGTTGTCCCGTGTGACAGGACAAGAGGCAATGGGCAGGAATTGAAGCACAGGAAGTTCCTCCTGACCGTGAGGGGGAATTTCTTCCCYGTGAGAGTGACGGAGCACTGGCACAGGTTGCCCAGAGAGGTTGTGGAGTCTCCTTCTCTGGAGATCTTCAAGGCCCACCTGGCTGCAACCCTGTCTACCATACTCTAGGTGACCCTGCTGAGCGGGGAGGTTGGACTAAATGATCTCCGGAGGTCCCTTCCAACCTTACTGATTCTACGATTCTGTGATTCTGGACTTGTGAACTGGGCCTAGAGGAAGACTGTCCTTCAGCTTCAGTTCAGGCCAATTTAACGCCATTAATCATGAAGTTAGTGCACACCTTTTTTCAGGTCTCTCTGGGTGCTGTAAAGGCAACTTGGCCTGTAAGCTGGGAAGATGGGAAGGAACACACAGGAAAGGTCTAGATCTTCTCAGACTATAATAATCCCATGAGGAATCCCTKATTTTAGATGCCAAGAAAGCTTTCAGATCAGCCATGAAAGAGTCCAGCACAGTTTAGAGAACTGGAGGCTCAGGCAGGGGAAGAAATTGGGCAGTTTGGGATTAGAATGCCTGAACTTCTGCCACTCTTTTAGCTTTCTGACAGAAGTTTTTGAAAAAAAAAAATTTTAAGTCACTTTTCAGACATTTACACTAAAGAAAAAATCATGCCTAGCTCTGTGGAATAAGAAATTATTAGGACATATACAGTACTTTTTTAGTATTATTTAAACTTAAAAKAATAGGACTAGCTGAGGTAAAGAACACTGTTCATTTCTGTTTACTATTACAGTTTTGAACAAAGAGTACTGTCATTCCCAAGAAAAAAAGTCATCAGATATCTAKTGTTCATTGGCTTACTACTGAGATTTCAAAGCACTCTTTGGTGGCTTTTGTCATACTATTTGTGAAGTCCAAGTGTACAGTTAAAAGACAGAATATACATACAATATGTTTGGCTAGAAGGAATAAGAAATAGAAAAACAATCTGCAGTGTGAGAGAGGTGGGCATTCTTGTCACTGTGGTGCAGGTTGTATCAATAAAGCACATGTGCTGGTATTAGCATTTGAAGTAATATGTTCCAGCAACAACAAAGTGAACTAAACCTAGTTAGATTAGGTCAAATAAGCACAATCTCCACAGAGGGATTAAGGTGGTCAGAAGAGACATCAAATTATTTTTTCATTTTTCCTTAGGACTTTCTATTGCAGATCTGTGATGAAAGGTCTTATCTCTGCCTTTTATTATGTAGCTTTTTAACCATATGTACGATCTGGCTTGAACTGATTCCAGCTTTGTTATTGACAATTTACTTTCAAATGCAAAAGAAAAAGCACAGAAATAATAATTGATACTTTCTGTACAATGAAAGTACTAAATAAATATTAATCATCAATAGCTTTCTTCTGTTCATTATTTTGACATTTTATCAAGTGTCCATGACAAAATTCACCATTACCACCACTTCCACCCAACAACTAACATGTAGTGCATATACAACCTGACTACAATCCTTAGTCACARTATTATAATCTGTCACACACACGAATTTCTTTCAACCATCTTCTTTGCTTTGAAGGAAGCAAAGAGAGGAGAGATCACATAAAATGCTCCTGTCATTGTTGCCTGGAGAGAAGAAATGCCTTCAGCTACCCAATTATGGTATTCCAGTGAGCAAAGCTCACTCCAGTTTCTCCATCACATGTTAAAGCATTGACAGCTCCTGTCTACTTATGCATTGCAAATCAACATGTCCAAAAAGTAAATTGGGATATACCAGTAGTCACCCCATCATGTAAAATACGTCACCAGCTTATTCTTTTGTTGCCTTGTCCTTCTACTTTACTGGGAATAGGAGATTAATAAAAGCATGTTGGGGAAGTAGCATACTGCCTTTCAGTCTGAAGGGGTTGGTGAGTGCTGATAATCTTCTTACCTCTATTTTCTACAGCTTTGATCATGCGATATGAGGTGATGGAGAAGTGGTGATACAGGAGTTTCCATAATCAACCACCAGGCAAAAGTGATGATGTCTAGGGAGATTTGCATTCCACTGTGCTAAGTTCATTTGCCGTAAGGGGGAAAAGCTGCCTGACACACATACGGGCCCTTTTGACCAACAAAGTGTGTCATCGGGTTGTCCTTTTTACCATAGCCTATTGTGGAYTTTTATTTACCACATTCCTGTGGCTGCCTGGTTTTGTCTCTGTCCCTTATGGAAACACRCTCCAGGCAGAAAGCTGAGAGAGCGCAACAGGAGCCCTTTCCTCCAGCTGTGCGCGCAGAGAGGCACACATATGAGAAAAGCTCAGATGCTATGGACAAAGGACAGAGGAGAGGGTTGGCAGGGGGCAAACTCTGAGGCTGAGTTAAGGAGGTTAAAGATRTGGAGACACAAGTAATTTAGCTAGAGCTTTGGGAGAAAAAAAAGATAAAGAAATACATTTTCATAGAGTTTGGGATCTTGAGTTTTGCTGAGAACACAAATTCCTGTGTTTCAAATGTCACACAGTGCTGCTCTGAGCAGTAAGGTAATGTGTAGCACCACTACAGTTCATATGAAATGTCCAAAGTAACCTAAAAATTACCTTCAAATGGTGGAAGGAGAGGAAGCATCCTCTGAGTAGTCCTCAACTGCAATTTGTAAAATCCATGAAAAGGGAGAAAGATACAATTGAATAGTCTCCTGGTGGGTGCTGTATTGTTGTAATAAAGAATTTTTTTCTGGGAACAAGCAAATGAAGCAAGGATTGGCTGGAAAGGGACACTTTTCCCAGAAATCTTCAGGTAAGAAGTAAGTTCATTACTAATATCATGCCAGCAAATGTAAAAACACCTTCCCAAATCAGGAGTCACTGTCAGATGGTGTGCCTGGACAGTCAATTCATTACAAGTTGTAGAAAATGAATGTGTTTTTTCCTCTTCACTCAACACCCAGGACAGACATAATTCAACTGGCAATTTTTGTGCTCAGGATGTTTGAATATAAAGGCAGCTATTGCACTGACACTTGATGAAGAAGAGCGCACAAAGAACAGCTATCTTTAATGAGTTCAAGAAGCAGGTCATTAACAAGAAAGTAACTGTAATATGGTTATACTATTACTATAATAATGGTTTCTGTAACAACAGATGGAAGCACAGGTATGACTGGATCCAAAGCTTCATTGCTCATAATCATCAGTGATCACTCTGTGGAAAAGTGAACGACTTTAAACATTATGGGAGTAATGGTTAAAAAAAAATGTTAACTCTATTTGAGTCAGAGGCCTTTGTGTTTCAAATGCTGTTTGATTAAGCTGCTGCAGCTTGTAATGATCTAGTTTTGTACACTGAGATGAATGAGATGTATGAGCAAAGGTATAGTTTTGCTATTTTCTTCCTTCTGTTTAAGATCAATGTCTTCAAATCAGGAAATGAAAACTCTCTTATGATCCTTCTGATAAGATGAGTTTTATCTTCATTTCCTATTTCTAAGTGACTTACCTACAAGGCAAATGAACATAAAAGTTGCCAGAAAACAGAAGATTATTACTGAGATGCTTCATGCAGTGAGTTCACGCAAAGCTGGCTGAGTGAATAACTCGGAAAGAAAACATTAAGGCATTTTATGGCTATATGAGGAACCTTGGATAACTGTGAAGACAAGAGTAAACAGGAACATAGAGAGGAATCATCACTATTTCACACAGACTGGTAGGATGGCCCTAACTCTGGCTTATCCTGAGGCCAGGCAACTGCATGGTTGGGAGTGCAAAAGCAGAAGTCATAACAAGCAGGAGCCTCACTCAGGGTCCTGCAGACACGGGCGTGTGCTCCTTAATGCAAGATTCATATACAACTTTGTGGCAGAGGCCAGGCATCAGGAAAGAGTTTCAGGCTGTGAGTCTCTGTCAGAGACATTTAACTCAGGTCTACAGCCACTGTCAAAGTTTCAGGGTGACAGGAGTTTGCAGCAAGGTTCCCTTATCAGCATCTTCCACTGATGCACGAAGAATTGCTTCATGTTCTGGCCACAGTGAACCATGGAACTGTCCAACTCATCCTGCTCCAGGGAGAGGGGACACCTCTGTTCAAGCCTGTCCTTGTGGCTCCTGACAGCTGAGCCTCAGCTTTTAGGCTCTATATTTCTTAGTGCTGGGATACCTGAGTCATTTTCCTGGGTGAGCCTGGCCTAGAGGTCAGGAGCTTTACTGCTGTAGGTAATGCTCTACCAGACCAGCTGTGATGCCTTTATGTGGGCCAGCATCAGAAGGAACTAAGACACACCCCTAACTGGTTTAACCACTGCTCCAGTGAGTTGAGAAGGTGCAGTTAACACAGAATCATAGAATCACAGAATGGGTAAGGTTGGAAGGGACCTCTGGAGATCATCTAGTCCAACCTGCCTGCTCAAGAAGGGTCACCTAGAACATGATAGATAGGCTTGCATCCAGGTGGGCCTTGAAGATCTCCAGAGAAGGAGACTCCACAACCTCTCTGGGCAACCTGKKCCAGTGCTCCGTCACTCTCACAGGGAAGAAATTCCCCCTCACGGTCAGGCGGAGCTTCCTGTGGTTCAATTTCTGCCCATTGCCTCTTGTCCTGTTGCATGGGACAACTGAAAAGAGTTTGTCCTCGTCCCCTTGACACCCTCCCTTCAGATACTTGTACACATTGATAAGATCCCCCCTCAGTTTTCTCTTCCCCAGGCTGAAGAGGCCCAGCTCTCACAGCTGTTCCTCATAGGGCAGATGCTCCAGCCCTCTGATCATCCTCATAGCCCTGCATTGGACTCTCTCCAGTATAGGCTAGTCAGGTTTCCCAGAGGGTTTCAGGGATTCAATGGTTCCTTAAGGGCCTAGACAAGAGGAAAAAGGGGAAGATAACTAACTGGTAATCAAGTTATTATTATATTATTATTTCATATATATATATAAAAAAAAGAAGAAATAAATGGTCATTTTTTCTAATCATAGAATCATAGAATGGTAAGGTTGGAAGGGACATCAGGAGATCATCTAGTCCAACCCTTAGCATAGCCCATACAGGGACTGAACCCGTGACCTTGGCATTAGTAGCACCACACTCTAACCACCTGAGCCTAACCTGCCCCCGTAATGAAAGGAATGATGTCAGAAATTTCTTGGGGTGACCTGTAGTGTTTAACAGATTTCATAAATGTCCTCAGTAAGAGATAAATGGTGAGGTGATGTAATTTGCAAATAACTATGATTACTGATGCTAAGTGAAAGGATTATTGGGTACTAGACTAAATATTAAATGAGCTTACCCGAGTAGTGAAGATAAGGGCTGATTGTGCAGGATTGTAGAAGGAACTGAAGAGGTTTAAAAATATGGTAATTGATAAAGTGCCAAAGGAAATCCAGTATAGGTACATGTAAAGTGCTAAACAYTGGGGACCAGAGCGGAGCACCCCAGCAGGCCCCAGTCTGGCTGAGTCTTGTAGGTGCTGCTATAGTACAGATGAACAAGTATGAACRAATTTATGCTTCAAACAGGAACATACTGAAACTGAAAAGAGAYAGAGGAAAAAAATTTCCTTCTTTTCCCCAATTTATATATACTAAACAGGTATGACCAAGTTTTGTGAGGGTCTGAAAGGCTGCATTCTGGYTTCCTGAGTGACTTGGAAAGTCGTTAAGGACCTGAATTTGACAGCTGAGTTCAACTGCAGCTCTGGTAAGGCTATGCCATTTTCCAGCAGGTTACTTCAGTCTAGAGCCTAAGGGGTCTGAGCACCTAACCAGATTAGACACCTAGATGCCTCAGGATCATTTTTGCATTGGGGACGGAGGAAAGCAGCAATCCTTTTCTCCTTTCCGTGCCTCTGCACAGGACTGAGGACTGTGAACTCTCCAGACCAGGTTACACTCATTTAGCCACAGACGTTCATGTCAGCAGGGGCCTCGAATAATCACAATAATAGATTGCACCTCCAAAAACAAGGAAAGTTTGGCCTGGAACAGGTACTCTGTACTCTTCAGAGGCCAAAGAGGTGAATATTAGCAGACCAGGTAAGCAGTTCAGGAGGCTCATGATACTAAACTATCACCTGATGTATCGGCRGATTTACATCGTGTATACACGTTTACATTGTGTATTGTTTTCCTGTCCTCTCCCAGTTACAGGTGTGGAGACATTTGGGACCTTGAGGCTTTGGCAGGTCAGTTTGCCTGAGGAGCAGCTTTCCTAGAAAGCTTTCCTGGCCTTTAAAGAGAGCTTATCTCTACTGCAGAAGGAGGCACAGCAGTAAGTCCTTCCTGTTTCAGCAGTACCTGTCCTGTTGATCTCCCAACTCCTGCTTGGCCCTTTTGCGATGGAGAATTGCATTTGCACAGGAATATTTTTCCCAGAAAAAACCTGTCTGGGAGTAACTCAACATTTTTTAACCAAGCTGAGTTTGCCTATTTTACATTGCTCTCTTTCAACTGCAAATATCTTTCTGGTTGTTCTATAGTTTTCCTTTTCTTACTTCCAGGTGATAGTGAATTCTTAAAATGTAGATGCTATCTGTAGAAGCAATATTTGAAGCAGTTTGCAAAATGTATCTAAGATAAGGCAGAACTGTAGACGCTAAAATATTTCTGTCTAGGAATGACATGTGCAATTCAAAAGAAGAATCTTTCCTACCTCTTCTGCCTTCCTCTCTTGTATGATGTGCAGTGTTACATTATATTCTCACAGAAAATCTACATTTGTCCACTTCTAGAAGTGGATGTGCAGAGAAGAAATGTTGAATCKGTTCTTCTCTGTGTGCTGTTGAAAACCAGGAAACTGCAAAATCACTGTAACAAAAAATAATCCAACAAGCAAATTAACCATTTTTAATTTGATGGAAGCATTTACATCTGTTAATGTGCCACTTAATGTACTGTATAACATAATTCTCCATTCTTAATTGAAGCAAACTTTATTTGTGCTATATCAAATGTCTCATGGGTTGCATTTCAATTGTCTCCCTTAGCCTTTAATTATCTTTCTGTGCCAGCGAAAAAAGAAAAGAAAAGAAAAGAAAAGAAAAGAAAAGAAAAGAAAAGAAAAGAAAAGAAAAGAAAAGAAAAGAAAAGAAAANAAAAGAAAAGAAAAGAAAAGAAAAGAAAAGAAAAGAAAAGAAAAGAAAAGAAAAGAAAAGAAAAGAGAAAAGAGAAACGAAAAGAAAAGAGAACTAATTCCTGTTAATTTGTCTGAAGTGAAGTAACAATGAATGTGGGCTAGATCTGAAATCCCCCAAACTTTAAAGAGAAACTCCCAGTGAGTTCAGTGGGCATTGGCTCAGATCTTGTATAAGCACTGTTACCACCATACCTATACTCAACAAGCATTGTAAAAAACAGGTGGAGGGAGTCCAACATATTTTGGAATTCACTGGCCTGAAGGCAACGTTACAAATGCCRTAAATATCTGATATTCCCTTCATAGATGTCTCTGGCCTTGTGACAAACGAACTCAGGCTTTGAGCAAGCAGGGGGAAGAAACATAGACAGCATGATTACAAAATATATTAAGGCTGTTTAGATGAAAAACTCTGGTAAGTGAGCTGTTCATAGCTGTGAGCAAGATGATTAGACACTGTCAGTTTTAGCAGGAATTTTTTCTTACTGTGTTCTAGCATATAGCCTTTGTGGTGAAGCTACTCTCAAACAGCAGGACTTTCAGAAGGCTTATGCTGACTGCAGTGTAATACATTTTCGCTTTGAAACAAGTCATGAAGCAAGTGAACAGGAATTCTTTGTTCTGTTTGCTTGTAGCATATTTCTAGCACCTTTATAAGTCRTTATGATAACAGGCATTGAAATAAGTGCTTAGGATATGTGCATTATCACAATGTAGATAATTTATCTAACATATGAAACATACATAAGCTTATAYGAAATGTATAAGTTTAGCTTATAGAGCCATTTATTCCTCCAAAAAGAGAGGGTCATGCCCAAATTACCCATAGGTTCATACAGTTCATTCTTATACAGGAATTCTAACCCTAAACAGGAATTCTTGTTCTTGCAGGGAATTGTACTGAGATAGGAATCCTGCATTGTGTCCTGCAGACTGCGAGCTCCTGTCTTCTTCTGATCGTCATAGGCAGGAAGTTCCTCAGCTGTAGGATAAGCTGTATATCACGTGTATCTCTGAAAAGGGTGATTGTAAAGCATCTGTTTTTCCAAACAATATTCTYCTTTCTGGATTCCAGCTTCCATATCCTGTAAAAACAGATGTGTTGTAGGACCTACGTGTAATAGCACATGGCTTTCTGATATGTTCTGATATGTTCCCTGGCAGAGCAGGGAGYCTGTGTCTTCTGCTGAAGAATGAGTCTCATATTGTTCTTAAATGAGAACCTGTTCCAAGGGCAGAGTGGATATTAACCGTGGTTAAACTTTGAGTGAAGCTGTAACCTTCACAGAGGCTTTTTTCCCAGCTGTGTTCAAAAGCWCTGTAATGACTTCAGAGAACTGCACTGACTCGTTTCAGATGATGACTACATAACAATTCATTTACGCTTAATGAATTTATTCCACCAGGTATAAGACAAATTCTAAACAAATAAAGCCACTGAATCATACACGTCAATAAATTTGAGCACTAAACTGATTCTGGGTAACAAAGGTAATGATAAAGAGAGAGGAAGAAAAGCTGCCTCCAATTAATGAAAATGCCCTTTGTATTTTCTAATAGCTCAAACACTAATTTGAAAATGGCTTTCTCTGCAATAATTTACAGACAAGCACTTCATAATGGAGAAACAATTCAAATTTATGTGCACTCAAATGGTGATGATCTGATTAACTTATTAAATTCTTGTTGATTCTACAGTCCAGATGAAGTGTACCATTCTTCATGGGTTTCATACCTTGCAGTTTAAAGTTTCTATATTATGTGACTTCAGGCTTCAGTTGGTACTGAAGGTCTTTTCTCTGAGATGTCCTCTGGTTTAGAGTGGACAGAACCAAGATTCCTGGGACTGATTTCATCTATTTCTTCCCATTAATTCCAAAGATATTTCTTTTCCACTTTGGAGGAGCACTTGATTAAATTTAGCACTAGAATTCACATAGTCCTCAGCTGCTGTGGAGTGTAATTGAAAYGGTGTGAAATATTAGAGAGACACAATTCAAGTTAAAGCTGATTCAGTCAGGGGATAGCCATGCTGGATTTAAGTTCAAGAAGCTTAGCTTGAACCCTGTCAGGCTTACTGTCCTTCAAAGGAAGAGAGTTAGCTCTTGAAACAAGAGATAAAAATTATCCRTGGGAAAAGACAAAAGAGCACTGTCAAATCAGTCTGCCAAAYCTAGTGTCCAGTGGCCTTAAACAATGGGCAGTAATACCAATTTACCCATAACGTACCTGTCAGAAAAAGCTACCCCACCCATAATTGCAATCCCCTTGTATTTTTTGTGTGCACTAGATAATTTCCAGGGACAGTAAGAAATTATTCAGATCCTCAAATGTTGTATAGAAAAGACTGCTGAGATGTCACACACTAGCATAAATTATTGTACTTGAAAAAGGAATTGTCTCCGGTACCAGTTTCAGTATAAAAGAGAGGCTCCCTATAGTTACAGTGTGCCACATGAAATAGTGCAACTTAGTATAACTGGCATCCAGTAAATACGACCATAATCCASCTAGCTCTTCATGTACCATTCTGCTTCATGACTACCTTTGCTTTTTATTCCTCTCTGACTCTTCTTAGCCTGCCTTGTGTTGGTCTTTGGCTGTTTCAGCCTTTTGGGGTGGTAAGAGTGAAGTTCACCCTTTTTCTATCCGGAAATGGGCTAGAGGCAGAAACCATGTTTCTTGAAGGGGTGTGCACATCTCCTGCACACCTCTCCTGGAGCTGTATTTGCTAGCTAATACTGTGCTTGACCTGTATTTTTAAAAGAAAGAATCCTTTGAAGATGTCCAACTATTGTAGACTGCCATAGTCAAAACTTAAGCTTCTTCCTCCAAAACAGCCCTGCAAATTTTATAATAAGCCTAGTTTGATTACTGAGGAGAAAATAGACCTTTCTCTTTCATTGAACACTTTTTCAGAGCATTCAGACTTTTTATTGTTTTTTCTTTTTTTCTCTCTCTCTCTTTTTTTTTTAATCCGGTAGCAGTACCAGCCCCATTAGTTAAGTCTGTGATCTGATTTCCTGCTTCTAGTCATTCATATACTCACGGACGCAGAAACTCTAGGACTCCTCCCCCCAGAAATCCCTCTTGTTCTGGGGACCAGATTCAGAAGTCTTGATCAGTTGTTCCTTAAAATTCAGTAGAAGCTTTGCCTAGGTATAAAGTTTGAATCTTGGAATATTTTTTTAAAAGTAGTGTCAGATTGTGGCAGAAATATCTGCAGAGATTCAGATTATTTTACAAAGAATCACTAATTGTGTTAATTAGGGCTTTCTGCACAAGGACACACAGAGGTTAGTTGCAGGAATTAAATTGGTAAAGTCAGCTCTCATATGTTGAATCTTTTCAAGGATTCAGTCACAGCAAGTTAGGGGCTATTAGCAGGTTATTCCTGAGCAWAAGCAGCCACATGGTGGTTTAATGTGCTGTAACTTACTCATGTTGACTTCATACATTTAATTGATTCATTTCAACTTTCTTGACCATTTCTCCCTCGTTATTTTGCCAATATATTCTTTAAAAACATAGGGCCTTTGTGGTTGACGCAGGAGAGGATTTTGGCTTTCTTCATCAATACTCCTAAAAATGAAATGCTTACCTAAACAATAGAGAGGTTTACTATATGTTTCATGCAGAGTTTCTTCCAAGTGCACCCTGCAAAGCACAGCTAAAAACTAGCTSCACCAAAGGAAAGAAATCAAGTCAAGTCAGATGCCATGAGCACAGATCACCTTTCTCTCTGATGCCTCACAAACCCTACTTATAGGGAAGATCACGATCCTATATATTTTAAAACATCACCGCCGTTAATGTTTTTCAGTCAGTCTTGGACCTGGTGAAAGGTGGCCTAGCTTTTTAGTCTAGTGTTCAGTGACGTTGTATTGTCAGCACAACGCCAACTGATGGCAAGCCAGGGGACGTAAAGCAAAGCAACAACATTTCAAATGGACTACAGTGCTTCGCACAAGGATCCTCCTTGCACACAGATCTGAAGGCAGGGCTGGAATAAGTGGCTTTAGCTTGGAGTGTCTAGTTTGCTCTTCACTTCTCATCAGGTTTGTTGTTATCAAAAGGACTATTGCTAGCCTCTTTCCTTTCACTACGGAAAGACATCTTTTTTCAGTGTCTGTATTCACAGTCTTTTTTTATTCTTCTACTCTATTTTGACCTCTTGCATAGAGGTAGTCAAGCAGAGTTTTCTCCAAATCAGGAGAMGGAGTTCACATTTTGCATGTGTAGAACTTCAAAATGACATACTCATTTGGGATAGGGTCACTTAATTTGGTCAAATGAGTCTACTTCAGGCAGACCAGGCAGATCTTGTAATACAGGTTGCAGCCCAAAGCACATTTTTATGACCACATTACAGTGTTAAAAAAGATCCCATGGCCTCTGGACAATACAGTAGGTATGACAAAAGTGCTGCCGCAGCCTTAACTAAAGCAGTATAAATGCATAAATAGAAGGGACTAGGTGGAGGCCTTCAGGGCATTCCCCTAAAATAGTATCTAATTTGATATTTAAAGTGGCTTTGTTCCTGTTGGGAAACCATCTTGCCAAAATCAGTTCTCATTCCAGCTGAGACAGAAGAAGAGCAGTATCACCTCACCAGCTGATTGACAGCATCACACAGGAAAAAAGGGTGGGAGGTTGTTTGTTTTTAATCCAAGCTGCAAACATAAATCTTTGTTCTCCCAGAAAACTTTCTATAGATGCCRTTCACTTCTTTCCTTAGTAGTTCCTTGTAGGTTTTATTTCTGAATGCCGATATGGAGCGCATGCCACGCTCTCACTGAATTTGACACAGCAGCCTCTGGGCAGATAAACGCAGAGCCCTGGCGAGCCTGGGGCTGATGTGACTAGTCAGCAAAGTGATGTAGCGCTATTGCACGGCTAAACGTAGGACACCAATCTTGCCCAGGTGACTGTAACAAATAATTARTAAAAGAATTGCTGGAAATACGATTTAAAAACTTGGAGAACACCACTGACCCCTAATTATCCTTAAAACTCTCCCATTAATTTTAATGCTCTAATCAGATTTTGATTAGCGAGACTGTTATGCCTCCATTACCTAGTACTGCTGAGGTCTGAGAAACTGCCTCTCGCACAACAGTGTCACCTGCGCACAGCCCAGACGTCATCAGGAGCCAAGGTTGTGTCTACAGGGTATAAATTAACTTTGTTGCAGCAGCCTGAATCACTTATTTAGTACTTCAGGAGCCATATGTCAATGTATATCAAAATAGCAATATATCAACAATTGTCTGAGGTGAGGGACATCAGATAAAAAAGAAAATGGGATMATTTTTTACAAAAATAAGGATCGTGGGACTATCAACTTGGTGATGAGCAGCTTTAGAAGCTGTAGTTTATTAGCTAACATTGGCTAAAATCAGATCTGGTTTAACTACWGGCAACGGGAGGGGATGAGGGAGGGTAAAGCCCGGGCACCCCCCAGCCTGCTGGAGCTATGGCTGGTTACGCTAGCTGGTGGTTTGGCCCTGTGTCATGCCATGGAGAGGTAACTAGTTCACGGTCATTTAAAATGTGTCCATTTGACAAGACGTCGCACATATCTCATCAAAATGAGGGGGATTTACATCAGCCTTACATTTGGATTGAAGTTGACTCTGGCTGTAATGGGAGCTATATATTTATAGCCACCCTTCGAAARGTTTACTCTGTCATGTACCACCTGATAAACAACAGAATGAGATTTTGATACCACATGAAAAGAAGAAAGGGGGGAAAGAGATGAGGAATGTCACTTGATGGACACTGATAGGTATTTATTCACCATGGCCTAATTCACTGCTCGTTTCTGGAGCCCAGGGCAATGAATAACATATTAAGTGATATTAATGTGAAATATGGTTTCTGCTCCAACAGCAATCTTAGGAAATAAACTGCCATTATATGTAAAAAACGCACACAACCCTTCCCTTTCTTCCAGAAGCCTTTTCACAGTTGCAGACAGTAGCAGGGTGGTTAGTTACATTAATTCTACTGTTATTACCAACCCCCAAGCCCAGGACTGTACTAGTTACCCTGCACAGCAAGCCCCTTTCCTCTAATTCCATTTCCTTCTGCTCCTGAGTACCCTTCAGCTCCTTTTTAATATATGAATGAAGCAGGAATGCAGCTCACATTTTCATAGCTATCAGCACTTTTAAAGATACTAACCAAAGCTATTCATCCCCTGTCTCTGTAGTAAAGCAAAAGCTTGGAAACATCTCTTTGTTTCCCAAAATCCAGGAAGCAGGAGTGCATGTTCACAGGCATATATGCTGTAATATTTTATGTCAATATGCTCATTTCCTTCATGAGAAAAGCAGCAGGCGGATGAAATTGGGAAGCACTAGTGAGAAGAAATAAAAAATATGCATGAAATGTGATACAAAATTGCAGTAATAGTATTTATGTTCTTTTACGTACATTCCTGTAAAGTATAAATCAAGATAAGGCTGAGATTATGCTCCTGATCCTCTTTATCAGAGCAAGAAATGCAAATATTCTATACATTAAAATTCATTTCTGGGTACTCTTGGAAACATATGCATTATACAGAAGAATTTTAATGTGTTATGACTGACTGATACTTACTTTTATCTTGCAGGAGAAAAAATATTTGCATTAAAATAAAGGAAAATGTGTGTATTAACAAAGAGAAACCTCCTAAACTGTATATATAAATGAGATCCCAACAAACAGTTTAATATCTGTTAAACAAGAGAAACACAATGTTCACTGCAGAGTATTGCTATGCAGAAGATCATTTGCCAAAGCATAGAAAGGTTGCAAAACAATGGCATTTTGCGTAAAATCTCCCTATGTTTCAAAATGAATGCCTCATTTTTGTCAATAGGCTTTGTCAGTCTGAATGGTTGAATTAATCTTGCTTTTATTCTGCATCAGCCAGCCCCGCTGAAGAGTAGAGTGTACTTCTCGGCTGGCTTTAGCTAAAGATTGTCTGAATTCATCCCACTTGACTGTAAGGATATAGGATAGGAGCCTGGTTATGCAAAGGTCCCTCAGGGGAAAGAGATGCTCTTCCCAAGGGAACAGGGGATCCACCGCTGTTTACTGTGTCCTGGCTTTCTCTGGAGGAAATCTCAGCTGCATGGGAAGGAAGAGGACTACGTTGCGCTCCTGGAGATCTTACGAGCATTGTGGGGTGCACCACAAAGCTTCTCTGTCCTGCCATGCAGGTGCAGACTACAGATGAGGTAGTGGGACCCAGCCTGAGGAGGCAYGTGCTACTGCAGGCTAAGCAATGCAGCAGCGGTGGTGGTGGTTGGTCTTTGCATGGCAGTTTATGAGTAGGACAAACTTGTGTGTCATCCTAGATGTGACGACGCTGGATACAGCTGTAATGCTTTTCTAACCTAGGCTATGTATGTAATCATGCACAAAGTATGGGGCATGGAGAATGGTAACTTGAAGTGTTCTATACCACATAAAAATGGGGAAATATGATAAGATTTACCTTAGAGGTTTGAAAAAAAATGTTAAAAGCTAATCAATTTAGAATAGTAATTTTTGCAGAGACGGAGAACCTTTTAACAGCAGAAAGAACCTTTGCAAATAATTAAACACTGTAATTGTAGATTATCTTTACTTAATGAAGAGAAAGGCAAGGCACCTCCAGAGCTTTGGAAGACTGTTCTGCCATTATGTCACAATTGATCGGTATTTAATTGCTCCACTTGAGGATTGCTTGTCTCTTTTCTGCACGTTGATATCCTTTTGGTTCATAAATCAGAATCAGTTATCAGCAAAGTTACTGATTTCACTTAAAGATGGTCTGAGTTTTCATGCCAAGACACTGGTTTTGATTAGCTTTCTTATATAATTTACAGAGCTTCAGATAGCTGTTGTAAGCCTCAAATGTATCCAATTTCTCTATTGCCTACCAGAGATTAAAGGTTTAATCCATTTCAAAGATACCCACACAAAGAAAACCCCTTAAATTTAAAAATTAAAAAATTCTTTTTTTCTCAGGAAAGGTAACTGGGTTGTTAATAAATAAGGGCATTATTTAGCTAAAAGCTAAAAGTTAGGATGAGACAGATGCCCCTAGATAGTTATAAAGGTCTTGAACCTTGATATTTGGGTTTGAAATCAGCTACAATCCAAATGTCATCACAGGCTGAAGGCACTGAGATTTCTCATTCTTGCTCAAATGGTTACAAAGGAAGAAGGAAGGCAGCTGTGTTAGATACCAATCCAAAATCTCCTGACATGCATTGCAAACCCTTTTTTTGGGGGGGGAGGTGAGGAATGGAAAGGATAAGGGAGCATTACAGTAAAGGGTGCAAGTAGCTTTTGCTTTAGATACCACCGCAGTGCAACAAATTTTTCAAATAGATTATTTTCTGCTTTTTGACAGGGAATTAATATGCATCATCTGGCTACAGAAAACTGATTGGAATTATCAGCTTTGTTTTAGCTTACATATGTGACATGACCAAAAGGATCCACGAAGTCCTTAAAGTGAGGTTCAGAAACCCTCACAGTAAAGAAACTCCTCCCTCCAAAGACCACAGCAGAACTGAAGGGCTTTCTGTCACATCATGTCAGGTGAAAAAGAAGTTATAGTACTACTACTATTCAGATTGGTCTTACAAGGCAAGGGACCAGCATATCAGTCAACGGAATCGACATTTGGATATATCATATCACAGAGTGACCCAGCTTGCACTCTGAGTTGTTTGGATTTCTAGCTCTGGTTAGGGAGCTGTTTCGAAGCGTGAGCATAGATCTGTATTTGAAATAATTAATCATGGATTGGTGATGGTCCCAGCTGTGAAATTGTCTTTATATGTCTATAAGAGCTATATTTATCAAGGATATGTATTCAGCCTTGCCAAAAAGTTAAGTTAAAAAAAAAAAAAATAAAAAAAATAAAAGTGAGGCCTGGATTCTATGTCTAGTTCCTAAATCAATAAAAGGTAGCTTTGAAAACAGCTTCAAAATGCTGAAGTAGCAGAGGGCATAATTTTAGTGTGCAGCTTTCTCAGAGTTAGGATTCCAAAACACTTAAATATCAGTATCTTTTCCTACTCTGCAATATTTTAGCTTACAGTTTGTACACAGGTGTGTGTGTATGCAGGTAGTATGTATATTGTACATTTTTATTTACTTTGCCTTTAAACTGTGATTCATTACATGCCAGATTTCAATGGCAAGTACAACAAGACTCCTAGGATCACAGAAACCAACTGCCTTTATGTTTGCTTGGGTTACCTTTGTTGTCATCCACTTCATCTTCCCCTCATTGCTTTCATGCTTTTTAGCATAATACTAACCTAGAAATATTACTGTGCTTGCCAACTGATGGCCAGCCATGAGGGCCGATTTAAGCAGTTAGTAAAGTCYTCCATCTGGCATCTGGACTTCCAATGTGTGTCCTACACATTAGCACAGCTGAGGCTCCAGCTGAGACCCTCATGGCATTGCCACCAGGTAAGCCAAAATACCAAGCCAGCAAGAGCTTTACTAAACTTGTCTCAGCTGGAAGCGGGTTTCTGCAATATTTTTCAGTGTTATTAAATTAGTTCATTCCATTCAGATGCTATTTTAGAAGAGTTTTACTCTTTTCCCCGGGCAACCTGTTTTTATTATGAGCTATTCTTATAAGAATCTTGTTCTAAAAACTCATTGGAAGAAGGAAAAATGGTTTCTGTAACAAATAAACTTAAAGGGTGTTCAGTGCCATTTACTGATTTGTCAGATACTCTTGATTTGGCATTRCGCTTTTTTTCTTTTGCTTAAATCTTGTTCTGCTCTCTGAAAACTTAGTCAAAAKCAAAAATTCCCAGGGACTGTAGCATCTGTATTCTTTATGGAAAATGTTGTATAATGAGAAGCTCTTGAAGATTGCTCTTTTTTCAGAAATTATTTTAATATTGTTTCTGAAGTATTTTAAYTGGCATCCCTGGTTTCTCAGCTAAAGAGAGGTGGCGATATCTGTCATCAGCACCTGAAACGCCCCTTTGGGTCACCAGACCATCTCTAGCCTCATTTCTTTATTCTGAATGCAGCCTATATCCAGATGCTTATACGTTATATGTAAGTTTAATTCCTCCCACCCGTCAGCTTCTCCTAAAAGCTGCCAGGTTTGAGTCAGGTTAAAGGACAGTTACATGCCTTAGAGATATGGCTGACTGCTGTGTAGAGGAAAGGACCTTATTAAGCTAATTGCCAAGGAAAAGCAGTGAATGTTGAACCCTYGATGGTTATACATGAGGTGCATAGCACCTGGCAGGTTGTACAGTGCAATGGGGCATGGGGCATTCCAGCCTCTGCCAACGCACTTTGTAGAAGACCTCTCAATCTCTGTGAACAGGTGGATTTGGGGTTAGAGATACTCGAGCAGGTGAACAAGGTACAGTTCAGGGCTGAGCACACTGGGGGAAAGTAGTATTGGGGACACAAGACCAAGCTAAGTGTTGTAGGGTTAATTCTACTGAAAAATAAGAAAAAGGTTTTTTACTGTGAGGGTTGTGAAACCCTGGAACAGGTTGCCCAGAGAGGYTGTAGAGTCTACATCCTTGGAGATATTTAAAATCAGACCAAACGGGGCCCAGAACAACCTGCTCTAGATGACCTGGTTCTGAGCAGGAGGGCTGGACGAGGCAACCTCTGAARGTACCCTCCAACTTCAGGTATTTTGTGATTCTACAAAGCAGAATGAGAGTAAACTGAACTTATCCATATGGAGATGCTGGGAATGTGGGACATACTGGAGAGTATCAGTGAAGGGTTTAAGGGACAGAGAAGATAGCTAGAGAAATGAGGGAGGGTGTTGTTAACCGGAGGGTAGAAGAGTACTGTAGCAGCATTAAGYGAAGGGGAAGGATAACAAGGGTAGCAGGGGAATTAAGGATGGTCCTGAGATAACTGTGAAGGGGACATAAAAGACATTGAAGGGAGATTCATAAGAATCTGGGAAGCAGCTTTTAATACTGGAGAAAATGAGGATTCCTAGGAAACCARGCTTGATTAGTTCTACTGCTCATGGGAGGATTGCTGTGCTTCATCATGTTTCCAGTTCTTTAGATGTTTTCATTTCATCTCTTTTATGCAAAATCTTGGCTGTTTGGTTTTTTGTTGTTGTTGTTGATGGTTTTTTTTGCTCCTTAATTTTCACTTTCAATGTTACATATCTCAGAGAGAGCATTTTTCACTTTCTTTAGTTAATTGTAGGCAAAAGGTGGAACCTGCTTACCATGTGTTACTTTATTATGTATTCTTTCTTTCTGAGTGCTATTCTTTGATACAAATTACTTTGTTGGGCTCTTTTATTGTGGTTATGGGGTGCTAATGCACTTCTAGCATGCCATAGGAGTCATTCATATCAGAAGAGTTTTGCTTTGATCATATGTTTCCTGTTATCCTTGTTGATTACCACTATTTGCATATTACTTGATTCCCTGGGTTTGTGATCTGTCTTTTGGTCTGGTTCCATCCTYTCACATCTCTCTAGGTTCCTTGTTTGCTTTGCTTTCCTGATTTGCTCTGGTTTTGTGTAAGAGCTGTTTTGAAACTAGTTAACTTCAAAGGCAAAGGTTTGTTTTACAGATTTTATTTTTCAACTTTTGGCAGTTTTAATACATTCCATTGCAAATGAGACTTTGATATTCACCAGGATCATGTGGTGAATTGTTTACTAATAAATGCTTGGCTGAAATAAGAAGTTTAGTAAAATACCAGTCCTTCARAGATTCGGTCATTACTGTTACTTAAAGCCGTTACTCAAGCCTCAAGGATAGGGTAGGGCCAAGTATGCTCCCACATACACTTTTTAGACAGATGTCATACTTCTGTCTTTATGAAAAGCTGGCAACAGGCTAAGCTCGTGCTATGAGAACAGCCTGGTGTTTAAGGTGTTTAGGACAGTGGAGGTTTCTTCAGTGATCTGTTTTTGTCTTCTGTATAAATCCACCTTGGATGGAGCGTCGTAACGCTCGTGTCAAATTCAATACTGCCAGAACTGAATTCCCAGGACTGTCCCTCAAGCCTTCCCTACTTCTCCTCCAGCATTGTCAGTGACATCACTTTTTCTCTCCTCTCTGARAAATGACTTATTGGCCTCACTGGACATCTGTTTTTCCAGTTTAGCCAAAATGTCACTGTCATGACTTCTTATTACATCACCTTTGTGTCTCTTCCTTGGGTCCCCAGAGTTTATCAAATTCAAACTCCTTGCTTTCGAGTCCCTACATACAATTTCTACCTTTATAGCTGCCATAAACTCTTTCCATTATCCCTTTCCTCCTTCCAGAGATGTCTCAAAGCCATTGCTCATTTTAAGTGCAGTTGATTATGCTTAGAGGTAGGGGATGGATTAGGTATCCTACCCAGACATGATTTTTGTGATTCATTCACTCAGTTCATAATCACCTATGGCTATGAGTGTTTGGTGGGGTTAAGAGCAAGGCAGGTATATACACAGCACCTCCCTGACCTGCAGCCTTTTTCTTTACCTTGCAAAGTACCATTATACCTGTAGCTCCAACTCAAATCATCCATACTGTGATTAGGATGAGCCAGTGAGACAGATACAATATAGGAGTGAGAAGTTCATGTGTACTCAGACTCTCCCCATAACCTGTGTACGTGGTGAGCAAATGTGTGTCACATCACAACTCCCTCTATTTGTATAGATTTGCATAATCTTTGCAGTTTCTCAAGCCTTCACATTCATCCTACTCAGATTGTTTCTGAAAGTTTACATCTAGAGTGGTAAACACCGAAAGTAGGTGTTCTGTTTTACCAAAAAAAATGTTTAAACTCTTGTACTACCAATTGGCTCAAACTAAACCACCCTGTAACCACTCATTATGTGGGTTGTTTCTCTCCCTTCCTATGCACGTTCTCACTTTCTGTGAACACTGCAGGCCTATAAGGTCTTCCCAGGCTGCCAGTGTGGTGCCTATCATGCCTCTGCATTGATGATCAAGAGATTTTACATGAAGGACCCATGTTATTAAATATCTTGAATCACTCTTTACAAATGCCAAACTACAAATCCTACTGCCTTTGATACCTCATTGATGGTGATAATGAGGGTGCAGAATCAGTTGTAATTTGCCAGACATGCTTTGTGCATGCATATGCTCCCCCTCTCTTTTTGTGACTGATCACCGTTTTAAATATGACACTAGATGGGTGATTACTATACTTGCTGAATTACCCACAGTTTTMTATCTCCTTATGACACAAAAGAAGAAAAAGAGATTATTCAGTGTGTTCCACAAAGCTAGGGGTAGGAAAAATATATATCCATATATATATAACAAATATACATATATATAAATATAGATATATATACAGTGTATAAATACTTCTATGTATATGGATTCAGCGCACACACACACACACACACACACACACACAGAGGTCAAGAATATAACAGGAATCTTTAAATAATCCTGTATTATGGGTGCAGAATGGAACTCTGAGGCACAAATAGCCAGTTTACATGTTTCTACTTATAAAGTACTCATATGAAATTAAACATGGAGCCATAAACCTTATTATTAGAGTTTCACTCTGCTTTTGTTGTTTCTGTAATTTTGGAGGCTTTCCCCTGAGCCAGTGGGATATCGTTTCCTAATGATACAATAATATCTTTCCTCAAGCATGAAGTACCTTGTATTCATTTTGCAGCTTTATTTCTGCTGGAATCGGGTAGAATAAGGAAGCTGGTGCATTTCTCTTACTAAACGCACACAGTGCACACAGTGAAGTTTAGCATTTTTGGAAGTAATGAGATATCTTTCAAGTAATCTGTATAGGCATTATCTTTCCTAGTGTGGCAGTTCAGCATTTTTGTGGGAAATAAAGATCACCTTTCTCTGGAGCTGAGACTAGACCTGATAGTATAATCTCAGTATCAAGTGGAGCTGAACAAATGATTTATATCTTTTGACTTACTTTACTAACACCTGAATAAAAGTGTAATTCTTTCTAAAAATGCAAGACCTCCATGCATATTTTTCACAAATTGGATGGCTCCTACACATCATCCTACACAATGTTTGAAAGAGCAAAATAGGATACATTTTATATAAAAAGTTTGTGTGGGGAGCTATCTATTTCAATTGAGTTATGGTCATAAAACTGAAGTGAAGTGATCAAAAACATTTACTATTTTGCAAGAAGTGTTTACTAGTAATATTCACTAGTTGAAAATTTTCCATGTAGAACATACACAATTCCTGTTCTGAACAGTTGCAACATAAATTTTAAAGTGACAATACATCAAACATGCAGAGATAGGCCTACATTCTTTCAATAAGAGTTAAATGTGGAGATACCTTAGAGAAATTGGGCTCTGCATCTTCCCTTTGAGAGAACTAACTACTAATACGCCAGTCCCTGGGACCAGAAGTTCCAGGGAAAAAAATTAGATGAATCACGAGAAAATGGGGGAAAAAAGGGAAAAAGAAATTGGGAAGTGGGATGTTAGGGAAAGTCTGTTGACTAGCAGCTTAAAYTAGCTATGCAAAGTCTGTATTTCCAAAGAAAACTTATTAGGCATCTATGTATAGAAACGGTTTGAAAAACGTGGCTTTCTGCTCCCGAGTGTTTCCCATAGTGTGCCGTACGACTGAAACGGCTAGTGYATTTGTACTTTTCATCTCACTTTCTTTGTGAAAACTGCTGCACCAGCACTCGGCAAGACTGGGTCATGAGATGTGAAAATCATTGCTTTATTTCAACAATTGTACTGCTTTTCTATGTAATCTAACAATATGTTATAGCCATAGCATTCCCTGTTGAGTAAACACAAAAGTTTGTCATTTGTCTCCTTTCTATAGTATTTTGTACCTGGCAAGCAAGCAAAATCAATGAATTTTTCTGATTCTTAATAAATACTCAGTAGCAATATGAAGCAGCAGGGGAGATGCAAAAGGAATAATAATAATTCTACTAAATGAAAAAGAGTGGGATTAAATCAATTCATTTGTGTTCAGGAAGGAGATGGAATATGCTTACATATGATAAAAATAAACTGATGAAATTTCTCTTATTTATAGAACATTTCACTAAAGCCATTTTCATATGAATAATAATTTTTCTTTAATCTTCCCAGCTGAGTCAGGCTCACCTCAAGTCTGACTCTCACCCCATTTCATTTATGGGGGTTGTCTGTGGGTGTAGGGGAGAGGCAGGGAATTAGGGGCTCTCCTATCAGTACAAATGACCTAAYCATCAGTCCATCTCATTACATATCTGGAGCTACAACAGGAAGCAATTCAGAAATTCTGCTGCAATAGAGAGCTGAATGTTGCCAGCCAGGCAAATGTAAGGACTGTGGCAGACCCTGGATACTCCAGTGGACCTAACAGCAAACTCTGTTCTTAGGCAGTTGCTCGTGTGAAGAGCGCTGCACAATTACAGAGGGGAACACTAGTCTCAGTGGAAAAGTTTCCTGTTTAATCCACAGATGACTACAGTGTCCTACTGACTGTCAGCCGGGGGTAGAACTGGTCACTAATTGTTTCAATACAAATTTCTCTGATGTTGGGTCACTTTTGGAAAGCCAGAAGCATTTAGTTCACTGCAAAAAAAGAGCTGGTGGTTATTTTGAGGACTAGTGGAGGACTGGGGCAAACCTAGAAGAAAATGATGGATATTCTGGATCCACAGTTCTTGTTGTAGCCAGTCGCCTCCGTTTTGGCATTATTTCAGATGCTGATGCTTGGATATTGGCTACAATCTTCTGTAATGATCATGAAAATTCATCATTTTGCACTTAGTTTTCCTCCAGAATGCTCATCTGCTGTCCCACTTATCAACATTCAGCTGTTATTTCAGTACTAAAAGGGCTACTAATAGGTATTTGGCCAAATTTCAGCTCCAGTTTCGGCATTTGGTTTCAGCTAAAAAGCATTTCAGTGTTGACTGGAAGTCAAGTCTTCAGGAGGAGGAGTTGCTTTCTCCCTCTTGTGCCAGCTGGCTTGGCAATATTCTCCCGTTTTCACCATACCCAATTCATTCCTGTTCGGCTCTGTTGTTCACGCAAACGCGATTCCTTCTCTGTCTCACYAGCTTTCTTTTGTTAGCACTTTTCCCTGGTAACAGCCTGAGTACACACAAAATCATCAAACACAGAAGATGGCAGGTCTGWGTTGTGTCCGTCATCTCCAAGAAGGCTACTTGTTTCAGTCATAATTGTGTCAGCTGGACTGCTTTAAAACTCTTTTAAAGGGAGACAGTAATCTGACCGTGTCCATGGCAGATATAATAATGGGCTGATTCATTCATATTGTATATTAAGATGCTGTTGACTTAATACATTGAGACAATTTATGAGAGAACAAACGTGCTGTCTGTGAGTACCATTTTACCTGCTCTTGCTAGGGCTTGTGTGGTATATTAAAGAATTGCCTAATCMTCATTTTCACACTTCTTACCAGGTTTTCACGTTGGACCGTTGACAGTCCCAAGAGCATTATCATCATAGGTCACCATTTAAATCCACGRGTTAATTAGCCTGATGATCAGAGTTCTTCTTTCTTCAACAATGCAACATAGAAAGCTGGGCTGAGATGGTGTCAAACCTATATAGAGGAGCAGGTTTTACCATAAGGAATGAAAAAGAAAGGKGAGGAAAGAGGAGAAAGTAGGAATGGCAGCAGGGGTGAGGAGGGAAAAAAGGAGAAGAACAAAAGGTAACTCAAGTAGAGGGCCACATTTGGACTTGGTGCATGTTATAAAGCAGTTGGGAGGATGTAAGATATCACAGACACTCCTCCCATCATCTGACTGGTCTGCAAGRTCTCTAGCACCTTTCACCTCAGGTTGGCCGGGTCTGTAGAGTGAGCACATTTACCAYGCGGTGGTGCATCTAAGAGTAATGACGAGCAATACAGTGGCTATGCAGAGTTCACCTTCCAGCCTTGTGTCTTCTCAAAAGTTCCTCACTCGTAGGAAATCTGTCATGCTGCAGAGCACGATGTTTTCTGTGATTAGGTCATAGTTTATAAAACAAAGATGTCGGCTGGCTCCCAGAAACTCGTGTAATGATCTATTCTGAACACCGGACTGTTCCTCACAACTTGCTACCCAAGCAAAACTGGGAAGGGGTTGCCTGATGAAGGAATGTGGAATCTGACTCACTGTAAATTGAGGTAGTGTGTAAAACTGGTCTTTCAGCATTAGCAAATACGCTTCTGAGCAGGGAGGTCRCTGACATATGCCTAAGGCCTAGTGGCTACTATTCAGTCAGCTCATTTCTGCGTGCAGTATTGTAGCGAATGTCCTTTTGTTTTTTGGTGTGTGTAGATGCAACGGTAATTGTGCCTCATTTTAGCTTCCTTAGCGTTGCATCAACTGCTGTTTGTCTCAAGGAACAAAAGAATATGAATTACTTTCTTTTTTTCCTGTGAAATTCCCCTAAGAAAACAAGAGAACTATCTATGCTGAAACCTGAAAATTGTCCATTCATACACAATTATGTTCAGGAGTTATCACTGGTTATGTTTAGGTGGTAGTTTGTGTCTGTTCTCTAATTCTGCATTTTTAATTGCTTCCCTCTTTGTCATCAGTCTCTCCTGGCTCTTCATTTGCATACTCTTCCTTGAACGCTCCCTTGATCRCTCCACAGCTCGCACAAAGGAGTTCGGTTCTCCCCTCTCGCCTGCTGTTTTGTGCAAGCAGCTCRCTAAACGGTGGGGTTTGGATTCACAACCCTGCCAGGCTCTCTCTACGCTGATACTTGAAGTTGCCAAAGCCGAGCCCCTCRGAGGCTGTACAACTATCTACCCACTCCGTCTTCAAGGGGGCAGGAGTTACATCAAACAGGCAGGGGCTCCCTCTGGACTGCGCTTGCCAGCTGTCCAAAACTACTTCCAGTTGGTCTCCTTTGCTAACTTACAGCAGTGAACAGGGAATGGGAATAGATGGGGGTGACCCATAGCAAGGGCAATTTACTCATTCGTTCAGGGACGGAGTAGACAAAATGCAGAGCACAGCATGCTGCGTATTTTCGCTCCTAGAATATATAATTTGTCAAAATCATGTTCTTTTTAATACCTTATTAGGCTCCCTTGCCTGCCTGAGGCACTAGTAGTTCTTATGGTAATTGAGGCCCCCTGGTGCCAGGGTAACTTCTTCTGTTTAACAGCCTCACTCTTTGATTTAAATGTGGAGTGGAAAAAGCAGCCTGATTTCAAGTCGGTTATTTAGCAGAACATCCCTGCTACATTCTGGAAGAAAAATTTGAAATGCTGAGTGTGTGTGCTGTGCTATAATTTCCAAGATTATCTAAAAATCCGATGGAGAAGCCCTACATATGAGTCTCAGTAACTAAGTGAATAAGGTATAGAGTGCAGAAATAAATGAAGGAGTAACAGTTGAGAAAGAGGGTGAAGCAATGCAAAATCACCCTGGTTCAATTTTCTGCAGTCAAATACAAGTGCAATTTTTAGATCCATATTCAGYAATTTAAATCTGCTGACCTTTAATTTTCACTTTGAGTCTATAAAACAATGTGAAATCCATATTTCAGGTAAATATGTGACCTTATGCCAGTATCAACTTGGTAGGCTAGAGACTGGGAGGATGTGGCAAGGGATATTCTATTAAATAAAGCTATGGTATGAAGAACATTCCCTTTAATACATATATTTCACCTCTTGATATTTACTGTGCAGGYTATGGCTGTGAAATCCTTCCCTTTGTGTATGGACTTTTTCTGCTGCTCACATTTTCAGTTTTCTGTGTGCTTCTATTAAAATTCACATCACATCTTAGTTTGGTTCTATTGAAAAAACACGATATTCTTTATCTGATGTATTCCTGTGCACAGTTTTGGTAGCACTTATCTCACCTCCATTGATATTGTTAAAGTTTCATACCAAGCCTTCACACTGTTCTGCTTTTGTGTAATCTTTATAGTAATAGGGCTAATTCAATAATATTCACACTGACAAGTGAAGAAGCCCATAAGGTAAAACTCAATTACCTTTTCTATTCCTTTTCTCAGTTGCTCTTCTGCCTGTGCTTAGTCTTTTATCTTTTTTCACTGTAAACAGGTAGCTTATTTAAATTTAATAGACACCACAGCCTTCCTCGTTTCCTTTTTCCCTTGAACCTTCCAGACACTCTCATGAGATGTTCATTCACCTTTGTATAATACCATAGTAATAGTAATACAGGAAAAAAATGTAGTGATTTCATGCAAGCTACAGTAAAGGCATAATGAACATTATGTTTATGAATAATGTTGCTTGGATTCCTAACTGCACTTCAGTAAATTATACAAATTAAATATTCATTACTTTGTACTTCATTAGTTCAAATTTGGAACACTTTTTCTTCATTATAATAGCCTAGAGTAAAGGTTTCTTTAATATGCTTTATTCTGTTATTTTTCAGAAACTCTTTAGTTACAACATCAGTGCAAAGTTGAGTTTATTCCACAATACCCAGCATCCATATATTCGAGACTAAATATTTTCTCCCAAAGGAACATTATGTAGGTTCACTGATTGTTCAGAGTTCTTATTTCAATAACCAAAGTAACTAATATTTAAACTGATTTTCACAGTAAGTTTGCTTACTGATCATATCTACTCAGAATGAATAGCAATTTTATTAGCATGAACTACATCTGGCAAATGGTAAAGCATAAAACGTGTTCTGCACTGTTCCTTTGCTTTGCTCACTGTTGGGTTGGTTGTGATACCTTCAAGCAGATTTATTTTGTGCAAGAGGCAAATGTTGCTCACAGACCTGGAGAAAGTGGAAGGAATTACATTAGTGATGGTGTTTAGGGGGCCATCTTCACTCCCCTTGAGTGAAGATGACTGTGAGATTGCCTCTGCCCTCCAAGGTCCTTGGAACCATGGAAGTTCCACATGGAAGTTCTTGCTGTTATTGGAAACACTGGAAGGTTGTTGACTAAATTCAGTCCCCTGAAGGATTTAGTGTCTGTGATTTGCTTTCCTCAAATGTTCCCTCATCCTTAGACATGTACAGTGCATCCCCAGACAGATACAGAATCTCTCCTCACAAAAGCTATGCAACACTTTAAAGCAGAAAAGCGTTTTTTGATCGCGTATTGAGGAGAAATCATGTCAAACCTTGTTATTCAGACTTGAAACTAGGGAAACTGGCAATTTCAGCTGAGTTTCATTTGCATAAGGCATGTGGGGGATGTCATTAAAACATAATTTCAAGAGTTT
Source organism: Rhea americana (assembly GCF_003343005.1). NCBI lineage: Eukaryota > Metazoa > Chordata > Aves > Rheiformes > Rheidae > Rhea > Rhea americana. The sequence continues at coordinate 1,208,200 of NW_028186690.1, read as the reverse complement.
GGGTAGTATAGCTTGCTGGTTTTCTGTGAACATACAGTTCAGATAAAGGTAAAGGAGAGATCTCTGACCTGAGTATTACTAACTACACAAAGAAGAAGAAAGGGTGCTATGAAAATCAACTGTCATAGTGCTCCTTGTCAGAAAAAATAGGCTTTTAATTCTCTTTCCAAGTAGCCCTCAGCAGTAGGATGTATTTGTACWAGTGATGATATGAAGGGGATACACAAGCCTATCCGTACCAACTCAGAAAGGCTGGGGACCCCCAGGCTGCAGATGCTTAGGACACAGTGCAGATTCATGCGGGATAAAGCAGAACCTGTGGTGGTCTGGGAAGGTCTTCATGAATCTAAGGTTGAAAATTATCATCCCTGTGGCTTCTCTGAGGTTACTCAGCGAACCCATGTCAGAACCATTAAGAATTAGTGTCTTATGATTTCTTGTCCTCTGCATCAATAACAAAACTTTTCTTTTGTCCACTCTTCTGCTAAGCACTAATACCGACATGAAGTGCAATGATTTTGGTAGCGATATGCATCTGTTTGAAGACGGTTAGGATTGCTTGTAAGTCCTAATGCTTACCCAACCAGTGAGTGCTGCATATATTTTGGCAAGCCAGCTATTCTCTTTGTTTCTCTGGCAGTGCAAGTGGAAAATTGAGTCGAGAATAGGACTTTGATGAAAAGAAACAGGTGCATCTTCGCTGGATTAATAAATTAGAAACAGGGAAACATTAAATCTGAACACTGTCCAGCTCTGTGTGTGCCTGTGCTTTGCTGCATACTAATTCTTTCTTTTGTGAGAATCACATCAAACACAGCTTAAGTTCTACCTCAGAGACTTCATGAAAATCAAATCATGTGTGGATGTTGTGTATTTGCTAAGACCAGTTATCTCCAGACCATGTTTATCGCTCCAGGGGGTTGTGACAAAAAGAAGTACCAATCGAGGAAAGAAACATTGCTACAAGTCACTGTTTCTTATACAAGTAGTTGTATTAGAAGCTGTCAGTAATCACCACTTGAGCAGTTTAAGGATGATTTGGATCAGGAGAGCTACAAGCTTTGCTCTGAAATATTTTATCAAACAACTAGGTGGACTATCAATTATTTACAGTTTAGCTGCCCAGATTGCTTTGTTCGGATCCAGTCCACTGCATCCATGTAGTCTAAAGCTTTTTTARCCTATATAGCTTCTTGCAAAAGGCTCTTTTCAAAAGATGTGTTACCACATTGTTAGCATCCTTACACATCCTAGGTAGAGCTCCCTTACTAGTCAAAAAGGAAACTAAGGAATTTTCACTAGGAAATTCAGCTCGTCATCCTCTGGGTCCTCCATTTAAATGGATGGTGCTGTTCCTTTCCTTGTCCTTTTACCCCTCAGGACCAATGCCTATTCTCTCATTTACTGAGTAACGTCAGTTAATTCTCTCCAAAATATGTCCGTACTATATTCCTCATGTAAGCCCTGGTCTCCTGCTAAGTAGCGTGGATTGGTTTGCACTCACACACGCATGCATGTCCTCACTAGGTTGAGGACATATTATACTTCGATCTGTGTAAAAGCTTACTTTCCAATAGACCTACACAGTTTGTTCTGATTCAGAGGCTGTGGGTTAGTTTTCAGGCATACAGTGTAGATAATCAGGAAATTGGAGTCCCAGAATGAAACACTGAGTGAACAGACTTGACCATATGGACGTATTCTGGGCTCATAGTTCTTTTTCTCTGGAAGATGTGACACAAGCAGCATGTGCGCACACACACACACACACACACACACACAGAATTTGCACAAGCTTCCAAAATGTCCTATTTCTCAGACTGTTCTTGGCGGTGACTGGAGACTGCTACTTCTCTCTCACTTCAGCCAACCCTTCCAACCAAGGCTGTCTCATTTAAGCAGGAAGTTGTAGTGTCATGACCACGTACCCTTAAGGCTCTTTGGGAAGGACATTCGTCTACCCCTACAGTGAGCAGGTGGCTCAGTTTACCTCCACTGGCACCAGAGGATTCATCAACACRATGGTATGTTGAAAATAGACAAATTTCCCCCTCCAAAAATAATGACGAGTTCTGAGCTTTGGACTAATAGATGTGGCAAGCCACTTCTTATGAGGATGGCTTTGCTAACGGAACTAAGAAGATTGCAAGTTTAATATAAGAAACACTCAAAAACTGTGATTCTAAGCATAGCATGCAAATTAGCAGGGTCTCAATGTGTAAATAAGAACATCTGATGACACAAACATTAACATATGAAATTAATATCTTCTGCAAGGTACTTACACAGCTTGAGGTGAAACTCAGGATGGTTAACGAACCCCCTTGTGTGTATTATCCAACAAGAAGAACTGTGTCATCAAATATTTTTATTATTAGCTGAGATTGCCTATACTCTAGACTGCAGCTGTAATTGAGAGGTTTGGCTATGAGTCCTATAGCAAGTTCTCCAAATAAAACAAAAGCCTAAAACAAAGCAGCATTTTGGACAGAGTAAATCATAAACTAGGCWGATCTAATATGATATTTATAGCTGCTCCTAGCCATGCACAGCAGTATGAATTCTGTGCTAACTTCAGTATGCTTTTAACAGGTTTGAAAATGATGTAGTTTAGSAAAGAACTTCTACTTCATCATGAGCATTCAGGGGAAATGGGAATAATTTGTTAGCAGCAGGTACAATAATAAAAAGATGTCATGGCATTGTGAGCTGGGAGGATTTCACTGTATTTTTTATTAAATCCCTTTGCATTGGTWATCATCAGATAAATAAATAAATATCATCAATAGTGCATAGCCATTTCAGGATGCAACAGCATAAAAAATAGCACCATGGTTTACAGTCATCTCACTGGTGACAGCTAATTTTACTGAAACAAAGTAGAACATCCTGGCTTCCYGCATATAACTTGTCCTTGCAGAATGTTAATGGTTTCTTGTTCTGTTTTGGGTGATTTTGATGCTCTAGTAAAAATCAGCTTTGTGACTATGTCACAAATAGGAGCTAGATAGCAAACAAGAAATTCACCTGCCCAGATAGCCAGGGCTGTGGTCGGAGGTGTTGTTTAGGAAAGTCACAAGTTCAAGAAAAAGCTATGGAAAAAATCTAACACATGATTAAACAGTTTGAAATTAACCAGTGGGAGGTTTTAAGGTTTTGTTTTTGTTTGTTTGTTTGTTTGTTTGTTTGTTTGTTTTTTGGTGTTTGCCTGCGCAAGAAGACTCGAAAACGGAGACAAAAGACTAAAGCCACAAACAGACTTAGGAGTACCAAGAGGCTGAGTGCCTGGCCTCCAGAGTACACTCCAGTGCTGCTGAAACATTTTGCCTCCCCACTGCACCACCCAGAAACATCTGAGTCTTACTGCCTTCCTTGAAACCTAAAACACTTTATGGTCACTAGCCTAACTTAGCCAATAGATGTGCAAAAGAAAGGATGCTGCTTGACTCTTGCCTTCTCTGAGTTGTAGGCACTATCACGGTCATTAGGAAAATGCCTCTGGGYTCTTCTGAGCCTTGTCCTTCAAATAGGCACTTGTGCCGTCACCGTCCTGCAAAACCCAGCTGAAGGAACTTGTCACTTTTGCTTATGCAATAGCTCAACTCTTGGGCTCCCTAGCATCAATGTGTGAGATCAGGTCTTTATACTGCCTGAATTTTCCTACCTCCTAAGCCACATGCTAATCACCTACTGTAGGAGAGGTTGCCATGGTACTGCATCTCAGGGAGAAGGAGACCTGAGTTCCAGGTCATTGCTTGCTGAGCATTTTAAGACMTTGTCTTCACTGGGTCAGGAATAGCCACATGGAGGGCCGTGAAATTCCTGCAGTTCTGYCCCTGTCTCCTGATGCTTATTCAAGTGTGCCACAGTGCAAGAACAACCTAGACCACAGGCATGAGTTGCACTGTTGCTCAACCCTAGTGGGCAAGGTGCTCCCACTGGAATAAGCCAGAGAGGATTTTSAATTTGGCTTTTCCAGACCACAGAGAAATACATTAAGCATCAAGGTTCTGGTCAAAGAGCACCTTTGCTGACAATGATCTGGACAAAACTGCACACTGTGGTAACACAGCTAAGGCATGGGGCTCTGCAACAGTGCTCTTTGTGTTGTGAGCCCCAGGAGAGGAGAGCGCTGAGAACCTCAAGGTTACCATCAGCACTGCCTGTAGAGAGGTAACACTTCAGGTGCAGTGCTTCATGTCCCACTGTATCTATCTCTGGTGCAGACATCCACAGCCAGGGATATTCCCTGGTGTCCCCTTATGGAGAGGAATAGGCACTTTCAGAGCATGATTCCCCTAGCCTTTTGAACTTCTTCATTAGAAGACGTGAATTAACACCAAAATGACTATTTCTCTCCACAGAGACTAGTGTCTATGTTCAGAGAAATGCATCCTACTTTTACATTCTTTACCAGTGGAAATCAGACTCCAGGCAAGTGTAGACACCTGTAGGTGTGTGTATGTGTAATGGTGTGTGCATCTGGTGGTTGGGAAGGAGAGCAGAGCTTGTGGGTGCCAGTGCCAATTACATTTTGAATGTGCACAACAGATAGGTTTTAGGTATCTTCCACCTCCCTTGAATGTTTGTAGACCTGTGTACTGGTTTAGACCAAGGAAATGGGGACTAACAGAAGAGAGGACACCATGAGGTACTACTGCAAGATGCAGAGGCACTAGTAATAATTGAGGTTTGTTTGGAACCTCCTCTGGCACCGAGGCAATGTGGAGCAGAGCAGCCCATCTTCATTCTGCCAAATCCAAACTGCACCTTAGCCTCCAGAACAGACTGGCCAAATGCAGATTGCCTGTTGAGAGGAGTGTCTGGCCTGTGCCAGCTTGTAAACCGAACCCCGGTGTTGTCTGGGAGGTGCTAATTCATTCTAGCCAAAAGTGTGTAAAGGACTTGACCAGGCMCTGAGGGCACCATCAACCCCTCCTGTCCCTGTTCTCCCAGGGATTCCCCTGCCCGGCCCCTGCCCAGACATTGGGACACCCTTCCCTACCCCACGCAGAAGYCCCCCAGGTGAGCCCCGAGCAGGGCCCTTCCCCACTTCTCTCCTGTCCTCATGCCCATGACTCCAGCCCTTCTCCCAATGCTGGCAGCGATGGCAGCTGTAGCTTGGAGGATGTGTGAGGCAGCTTTAAGCTGATCTCAAACATACTGTTTTGTAGGTCTCTAACATCTTCCTGAAGCACAGAAATAAGTGAATAGGATGGGAAATTTCTGCAGTTTTTTGTGAAGGCTGAAAGGCTATCTGGGAAAAGAACAACAAGCRTTATGCCTGTAGACTAGGAAAAACTTGCAACATTGGCAGCAAAGGTGTAAGAAGTTCTGTACRTACAAGTTGCATGAATCATTTATAAAGAAACATTTAAGTAACTGAATACAGGATTACTGCTGTCTCACTATACTATACAGTTTTCTGTAATAAATGCAAAATGAAAATGCAGCAGATTYACAAAGTTATAAATACTATATTGCAGTTACTATATCTTTCTGCACTCATAGATCTCATGAAAAGATCTCAGTGCTTTTAGGTTGAACTTTTTTTTTTTCTGGAGGCTATGACAACTACTTATAATATTGAGTAAAATAACACTTCAGTTATACTATTGCAGACACAGGACAAATAAGCATTACAGTTATTCTTTAGGTTTTACAAGCAATTCTGGCTTGAATTCTTGTAAAGTAATGCYAGATCTCCCATTTTTTCTTCAATTTCTCTTCATTCCTGAAAAAAAATATTTCAAAGGCATAAATGAGATGAGGCCAGGGACAGATCTGTAATATCTCATCTTTTCCTGAAAACAATAAGGAAACAGATAAGTCCCTCAAGCAGAGTGCATTAAAGGTGACAGAACAGAGATCTTGTGGAGACCTCATCAAACACAGACAATATTCTGCATTAATTCAGTGTCCACTTTGATTCCTTGCACTCAGGTGGGAAATGAGGCTTGAGTGACAACTTTATTTAGTAAGTCATAGGCTGCTGAAAATTTTATGAAAGGGTGTAACTTATGTGCATAACAGTGGGGCTTTTCATTAGCAATTCTTGATAAGATACAGTGAAAGCGTGAGTAACCCTCATTAGCTATTTGTCAATAAACGGCATGAAAAATAAATTAGATGAAAACTCGGTTCTGCATAATAGCATCTTTGTGTTTGCAGAAGAAACCTTATCACAATATGTTTTAATAATATGGCACCTCTATCGCAGTGTTTGCTGTTTTACCCCATTATGCCGGAAATACTAATTGTTCACTTCACTTTGTCTTCAGCCAAGCTCCGATCTGTGGTTKAGGGCACCGTGCTTTCCAATATCCCTACATCAGTGCTGCTCATGAAACAACTGGCAGTTTCACTGCTGTCGACACCGTCTTAACCAAAGGTGCATTTTCCGATACAGACTCCCAACTTTYTTTCGGAAAAGGCAGCCTGTGTGCAATGCCTTGTGTCCTGCRTACAAGGACAATCATATTGTACCTAATGCTGAATTAAAACCAGCAGAGAGAGGCAGAGATAAAGAAGGTGAAAACAGTGCACCGCCCCAGGGTACTATAATGAATATTATCCTTACGTAAGGGATCGTTACAGTTGGCATTTGAGACTGAAAACAGGAAAAGTTATATTAAACCTCTCTCCTAATAATAGCAATAACAATCCTGTAAAATAATTTTAAAAATAACCTTATTAGTAAACTCATCTAGGTTTAGTTCTTTCAGTGATTCCCGGAAGAAGAATTCTTTAGAGGGCTAACTCCAGCTATGTATTCCTCCTTTTTTGACAGCTTTCCTTGCACTCTACATGGAAATCAATTTACATCCTCATTCTTCGTACAGGCTGCAACTTCTACACAGAAATATTCCTTTAAGCAGAAGCCAATTAAAGGGCTAGACAACTGTTTTCAGAAATGAAAACTGCCAGTTCCAAAGCACCACACGCTAGAATCAACTACAGAGAGAGAGAGAGAGAGGAAAAAAAAAAGCAATATCCTTTTTCTAATTTAAAAGCAAACCTACCCTGTGCAAGATACTTCTAAATGACACGGAGCAAAAAAGAAAAAAAGAAAAAGAAAGAAAAAAAGATACCGTAGTTAAATATAGAAGAATCATAATTTGCCTTCATGCCCTGTGGTAGTGCACAAACATCTGTGAGTGATGCCCCAATGCTACTAGCGAGGAGGGCACTTAATAAAACCCAAACAACTGTCACGCATAGGTTATAAGGTCATTTCTCACACATAAGATAAACTAGAAATCCATCCAAATGATGGAATCTAATAGAGTGTTATGAAGTTTACTGGAAAATAAAAAATGAGTTTCACATTTTATTTCTCAAGGGCATTTTGATAAACATATGCATATACTGTCAATGCATTGCTTGCAGAAAAAAAAAGAAAAAGAAAACAGTAACATAAGAATTTAAGACAGTAAGTGTCCTTTAGTTCTATATTACATCGTTGTTGGTTATATAAGCACCATAAGAATGTACAATTATACAACGATGCAGCTTTCAGAGTGCATTTCAGAGTATTTCCTTATTACATTCAAAATACCATAGGTAAAGGTTATTATCGCTTCACAGAAGGCAAAACTGAAACACAGAGTTCAAGGCTGAAGGCCATAACAGTTTACCTTGGGTTCCCTCCATGAATTACCTGCCTGAAAGCCCAGTGCAATAAGCGAGTAGCTGGATTTCAAGGGTAACGTACTCCCGCAGGACCTCATGTAGCTGCTGCCCTCTGAGAATCAGTAGAAAGTACAGCTGTTCAGTACCTCTGAATATCAAAGTTTCCTGATTCTTCCTTCAGGTAACCAAATGCAGGCCTCTTGTTTTAAACCACTCTTCTAAAACCTACTGGTGGAATAGCTGACAGAGTCAGGAACAGAAAGGTGGCTGCTTCAGCCACTGACCAGGCGGCACAGAGAACATCATCCATCCTGAGGCCTCTCATAGGCATCTTCCTGGAGGCATCTTTTGACTTCCAGTGACCTAGATGATACCCACACTGCCCCGCTGGTAGCTACTACCATCCAGCTGAATATATGAACTCAATTTTTCACCAAACACTTTGGCTTCCGATTTGCCTTTGGATGCAGTGGGAAATGTTGCCCCCTTTGATGATAAAGGCATTTACAGCTTCAGGCCTGACTGTCTGGGATCCCACCTTGCACCTCATGATCCTCCATAGCAACTGGGGTCATGTGGAGTGCTTGCGCTCACAATCCTCATATTTCAATGGCATCAGAGTTCTGCATTTGACCATACCCTGAATTCAGCCACCTTTCAGACACGGTATTTCCTTTTTCCGAAAGGAGGGGAATTGTTTGAGGATCGCTATTCCAATCATCTTTCTGTCTTTTGCCTTTATAAACAGCCATATCTGTGCACATTTCATTAAATCACACTGAGACATGTCAGTAGGGCACCTTTTATGAATCTAAAAATAAATAAAATAAAAATTGCTTTTGAGAAGGCTAGCAGAACTCCAACTACGCATATATCTAGTTCTAAAAAAATATTTGGCGTGAAGTTTTGCAGTGCTAATCTGAATCTTCTCAGAAGAGAGCGAGCAAGTCTTTCTTAACATATTGCACTCTGCAGCTTTGTGTAACAAGGCTGCCCCTGTATGGGTCTACTGGGCTCTTGCCATCTCCTTCCTGCGCTCCTGAGTGAAGGTCATTGCAAACATGGCTGCTTTAACATAACTCACCGTAACACACAGTCCTTGGCTCGGCTTTCCCTCATGAAGAAGCACTGCAATTATTACATAGTGCAGAATTCAATAAAGCAAAATGCACTGTTGGAGGAAGACTGACACAGTGGCCCACAAGCCACTGTGAAAGTTGGCTCTGCACGAGAAATGCAGCGAGAGAGAGAGAGAGAGGAGCCTTCAGCGCCTACCAGCAGCTGTTTATACAGCTGCGAATGGAAGACAGATGTCCACAGGAAAGCCAATTTCCTCTTAGGATGAGAAAGTACAACGTGACAAAACTTCCCAAGCATTATTTCAGTGTGTAATATATGTCTCAAGAAGTGCAAGCAAGAGAAAAGGAGAGAGGGCAAAAAAACAAAACAAAAAAAAAGGGACATGGGCCATGCTCTTTTGCCTAAGAGGTACAGTATGACTTACCCATGTGGTTAGGCCTGGATCTGCAGAGAGCGTTGGTAAGGGGCACAGACCACTATCTGCGAGAGCCCCACACCTCACTAGAGCAGCTCGATGCTCCACCTAGTTGATAATTGTAAAACGCTGCAGTGGAGATCAAAGAATGAATGACTTTTTCAGCACTATATTATTTCAGAAACCTCTATAAAATGTATGTTATGAGTCATTTCCTGGATCAGTAGAAAGATATTGCCACGATCTCCACCTCCAGCAGGGCACAACGGGCACTTCCTATGCCCTTGGGAGCTCTGGTTTTGATTAAACATCTGAGAAATTTCCCCAAAGACTATTACGTTCAATCAATATGACATTGCTTCAGCTAACTAAATTCTTTTAACATCCAGCACTCTTTGAAACAGGGATTAGAGAGGGCAAGCTAGTTCAGATTCTGAACTACATTTTAAATTACATAATTATCTAGTAACATCACTGTATATATTATAACATCTATTTTCCATAGAAAAACCCAAAGCTCTTGAATTTCTATTTTAAAAACTGTAAGATCTGAGTATTTTAATATGTTGAAATATTTTGAAAGCTTGAACAAGCTTGTAGGCTTGTTAATGTCATTCAAAGTCAACTGCGTATTCTGTAACATAGGAAATAAATGAATATACTACATAATTACTGATGACACCTAAAAATCTTGAAGTTAAGACAGTCAAAAGCATAACTACTTATACAGCTGAATTTACTGCTAGATCTTGGATATTTAATTTTCAATGGAAAACATGAATAGAAAATGATAAAACACATTTTTGTATCAAAGAAAATGTACATTTCATTTGAGAAAGTCRTTTTTGAAGGAAATTTGATAAGGCAAATAATCTTTCTTGTTCTRTTAATTAATAAAGGCCCCAGTCTTGATTTCCCATGTTTATAATACCAAAAAAGCTTACTAGCTTAAAAAAGCTTTTACATATTTAATATTTTTATTCTTTMTGTAAYAGTTAAAATATTGTGGCTTACTAGAATATGTTAGATATTATTATATTCATAGAACTTTGTCAAATTCTCCACAAAAAATTTCAAGCAAATCTCTGAGATGTGAAGTACTTTTAATATTGTAGCTGCACCATAGTTACATTTGCAAATGAATTTAATTGCAAGTCTCCTACAAGTAATCTTAGTTTCAAAGTGAGCAGATTATATTGTTGACTGAGGTACTACTTTTCTACAAAACTGAAACATTTGAATTTGTTCAAATTTTTGAATTCGTTCAATTTGTCGAATTCGAGATCTTTTGAATAAAAGCTTAAAAGGTCTCGTGGTTACAGGAATGAGTTTCTTCTTCATTTTGTTATTAAAAAAAAAAAGAAAAAATAAACAGAGAGAAGCCAATGAAGTCGACCCCTSTTTTGCAGGCAGGGTGAGCACGGGCATCAGAAGTCCATTCCCCACCACGCAGATTATATGGTGCCACGGCTTCGTTGCGTTCCCCTCGCTTCGCTTCCCATCCACCGTGGCCACCTGCCTCTTGGGCTACTCCTGGGCTGAGGGCAAGGCCTGAGGCTGCCCTGAGCTGGGGACAGTGGCGGACTGAGATTGCGACGGGTTCACTGTTTCTTTCAAGTAGGCTTTTTTGCCTATTCCATATTCTAAAAGTGCCTTGACTGAGCTCCCATGAACGCAACCAAAATTGKTAAGCTGTCAAACGAGAAACACAAATAGGTTATTATTTTTAAGTGTTTAAGCCTTCATTTTTCAAATTAGACAACAAATTGTATGCTGATAGCTATTGAGAGYGCCACAGGAAAAAAAGGGAAAWTTTTGTTCCTAAATCACAGCAATTKCATTAAATTTCAGGGACTTTTCAGAYGAGATTGAGAACCAGGAATATTTGGTTCTATTTCTTAATTCTCAGCTGTGGGAATTCAGTGAAGTAAGTTTTTTCTCTCTTTTTTGCAAAATGTATATTTTAAAATGTGACCAGAAAAGGGAAATATTTTCAGCATCTGTACTGTGTGGCGTAACTTATAGACWACAGCATTTTGTATTGCAGCTTCATCCTGCTGATTATGTACTGAGATGAAATATAGGACATAACTCAGATTGGAATTCAGGCCTCCTTTACATATTTGGAAGAACTGTAGAGAAAATGCTAGGAATTGAAGGGCTGATCTGACAACTCTTTTGGGGAAGCTTCTTGAAGAGGTGGAGAAAAAAAAGAGGAAAACTCTTAGAAGTTGAAATCAAAGGGATATTGCTGCCTGAAAAAAGTAAATGTGAGCATACAGATTATTTTCAAGAATTAAAATGCACAGAATATTAAATGCAAGCAGACCTGATTTAGTTATAAGATCACTGAATTCAAACTTTTGGGCCTTATATCAGATGAACCACAGAGAATAAGCAGTACTTTTTCCCTCAAACAGAAGATAATTATAGATACATCATAATTTGGTCAGTAATTCTTGTAGGACAGTGTCAGTTGTAACCTATCACAAAAGGTATTTTCTAAAGAAAYAATGCCAGTCTATATCAGGGAATTGTACAGATCACAGCATGGTTGTCAGCCAAGAGCCAAGACAGAATCTATAGATATATTCAACACTTCCCACAGGAAAGTATTTTACGACATGTCAGATTTTGTTGGCCTTGTACGGACATGGAAGTACATTGCAAGAAGCTATATACAATCTCATTTCTGTCACTGAGCTAGGGCAAGGACTTGTTTCCCCCAGTCTTACTAACTGGTTTGAACTCTGTAGGACCGTTATTGATCTAACAACCTTGGTTTTGTTTTGCTCCAGAACGCTTGCTGTGCTTTAAGAAGAGCACTGCCTCTCACAGTCCCTGAAAAGAGCAGTACGCATGATTCACGACTATTTATTTTAACAAGAAAAAAATTAGCCCTTCCATTTTGACACAAGGTATACTGTAAAAAATCATTGTTTGTTCAGCTCCAAAGTGTGGGCTTTGTTCCGAAAAGCACCTTCAGGGTGAGCACAGTAGATACATACTCATGCACACACATAAATTCCCCTCCCTGCTTCCTCCACCCCGTCACAAGTGTCCAAGGCTGGAGACACTTCTCTGTTAGATCATGACTCAGGCATTTGAGAAACACCTTCCCATGGCAAAACTGACACAGCAGAAACACAAAACCTCACAGATTTCAGAGCATTTGCAGCTCTTTGTGTTAAAGAGCAGGACTGCTTTTATTCTGATCACGACTCTCATGTAGTCCCCTTCAAATGCTGATGCCTGTGGTAATGCCTTTACCAAGGCGTTGGTAAACACGACAACAACAGCAAAGGCAGAACCCCTAAGGACTAAGAGGAGCACGGGGACACTAAACATGATCAAGGATATCTATTGCTGACCATTGATTTTTCGGGAGGATGATGCAAGAGAATGAGGCCTGAGATACAGTTAACGCAAATGGTAATAAGCATGAAGGAAACCACACAAGAATATGAGGTGCAAATATGCTTTTTGCTGCGTAGCTGAGGAAACAGTCTCCCGATTAAAGCAAATTTCTTCTTACAGCGCCACCATTTGCTTTTGAAACCAGTTCCTCCGTGACTTCTCCATGTGTCAAATCAGGATAACACCTTTCTTCAAAGGGAGTTTCAACTTTCAACCAATTAACACTTTGAAAATGCTTTTAATTGCTGGAACTCACAACCTGGAAAGAAGGGTTTGAGACGGTAGTCCTCTACAGGTCTCAGAACTTGCACCCAATAAGGCTTTATCTTGTCCCTTCTAATTCAGCTAAAAGCAGAATTTGTTTTATTTAATAGACAGAAGATTTACAGCCTGAGGTGCTGCAGCCAAATGAGTGATGAAAAAACAAATTAGGCAATGTGACCAATCTATATAAAAATCTGGAGTGTTTGTAATGCCTGCAATTTGCAGCTGAAACATGGCTAGTAAATCTACCTGAGGAAAAAAAGATCTCTCTGGGACACAAAATAGCCCATTAGGTCACACTTAAACTTAATTCTCATTTGCCTTTTCTTCTTTTCAAAATTTCACTTTGAAAGTTCCTATCAGCTGACTAGATTTTTTTTCCAATATAATCACTTACTTTATTTAATGTTTATAGTCATTAAGGCTTTTAGTGGAATCATTTTAAAATATGCTTTCGGGGTCACTTTGGCTCTATTAAGCTTTTTAAATAGATTAAATCCAGAGTCTCTGCTTTCTGAATACAAAAGCAGATCATGCCTGTGAAGCCAAAAACAATTTAAAACATATGAAATACAGTAGAATTAATCTGTCCAGAACCAAAAGGAAGACTGTATTTATAGCAGCTGATTTATTTGTTTGATATACAATATGTGCTCTGGTTTATAATTTTTAAGGTGTGTGAATAGGCTCACATTATATATTGCAAAAATAGCGAGGCAGTGATTTACAAGACTTCATATTGTGCCTATTGACCTTCTCAATAAGAAAGGTTGGTGGTTGTAACTGCACTGAAAAATTAAACCCATGGGAGTCAATTTAATGTGGTATAAACTTTTTAACAACCAGCAAAATAGCCATATCAGCTGTTCCATCTGCAGATTATGTTTCAATTGTAAAATGGAAGTTTTAATAAAAAGTGCACAAGCTTTCTTTATTCTACAAAGCATGTGTTTCCTCCTCCATGGAAGCAGTTGTTCCATACCTTTTTTGTGGTAAGAATGGAAGTATTGTATTATAATTGGTCCACTCAGTGGAGGAAGAAAGAAGAGGAAAAAAAGAAACCATGTAATAGTAGTACAAGTCATTTTGTCCAATTTCCCTCTGAAAATTAGTCTCTGGGCTCTGAAGGAGAGATGCACATCTATATTTGTTCTTTACTGTGGACAAACACATTAGTGTGTCCACAAAGAAAACAATACTAACCCATGTACAGCTTGAAATAATCAATACCTAGACGTAACAACYCAGTAATGCTTCATGTTAACACTCTCACTGGAAAATGATAGGTTAAGGGCAAGACATCTCATTCAATTATCATTGCCACATGTCATTGGCATTCTAGAATAATGGTATCCAGATACATCTAAAACACTGTCAGATAAATGAAAGGCAAAAAAACATTCAAATTGTGGTCTGCCTTATGATTTACTTCATTTTCCTGCAGGGTTGTCTCTATACCCCAGTACCTTCCACAGACGGAAGCTAGCAAGCAAGGCAGAGAGTTTTCATATCTCTAGGTTTTCACCTGTAGGATGCCTACTTCATTCACTTTTTTAAAAAAAAAAAACAGACAAAAAGTGTCCTAAAGGTACATACAGATTGCTAAAGCTGTTTACTAATAACCACTATCCACTAAAGCAAAGTGAAACCAAATGAGAAAGCAATGCAGCAAGCATATCAAGTATCCTGATTTTGGCTTATACTTTCAGTGTCTCTTTTCATAGAGGAAGTTAAGAGTAGATATCTTTCACCACTTACAAACTGACAATATTGAAGATATAACTGGGACCTTTTGGCTGTCACAAGACTACTGTGGTATGTTTTGGTTTTCTTGACAAAAGAGGGTTTTTTTTCTAGCTGCTAATGTAATGATCTGGGGAGATGTGGAATCTCACTGAAGATAGAATTTATTTTCCTCTCTACAAGAAGCAAATGGCAAGACAGTTGAGGGCAAGAAGATTGGTGTTTGTGCAGAAGCATATGAAAGATGTGAATAAGATTTGCATAATGTGTATTGGCGGGAGTTCTTTTCCAATTTAGCTCATCTGTGTGGGAAGTTCATTATGATATTTCCTTTATAACTTACATCTCTTCCAGGATAGCAGAATAAAACAATTCAGGGTGCAACAGTAGGTATCTTTTTTACATCTTACCGTGTCACCATGAAAAATCTCTAAATACTCTATTTCTAATTCTCATTCCAGTTACAAAGTATATAGGAAAAGAATGAGTCTTTTCAGAATGTGTCGGAAGTCATAGATTACCATGCTCTGTGCCRTAGCAGGCTGAACATGTAAATCTTAATTCCTCCTCAGTCTGTTGATTATAATGCTCTAGAGAGACAAAATGGGTTAATATTTCAGCRCCGTGAATATTAATGATCAGCAATTTCATCTGAACATGATATTCCTGTACTTAGAATAGGGGAGCCGAAGAATGGGTTTGATTCTACTAGCTCGTCAAAAAGATATAGACACTGAAGCTTTGGCTATAGTTAGAATTACTGCAGCACCACAGAGTAGTAGATGTCTCTTGTGCTCTTCCTGATTCCAAGGTATTTGTTCTTAGAAGATCTCATAAAAGACAGGTGAAATCATCCAAAATGTTATAGTCAGTCAGTGTTAGCAGTAAGAGAACAAATCTGGATGAAAGAATTTCCAGCTGYTAATGCTATTTTTCAAAAATGCACATACATTTATCCTCTAAGTTCCTTGCTTTGCTTTGTTATAGAGACCCAAATAAACAAACAAACAAAAAAGTGCTGCCAAGGCAGAGAAACTTTCAGCACCACTTTGCACAGATATACATGGCCATCTCAGAGAAAATCAGAGGGAAATCAGCTTCCAAAGTTCTTTGTACGCTACACTGTTAAATAGCATTTTAAGACATAATTATCAGTGAAGAAGCATTTTTATTCCTCTGCCCTTGTTGCTTGCTCAGAATTTTCAAAGAAGCACTTAAAGGATTTAATATATAATCTGAATCTTTGAAAATACGAATCAACCAATAAATCAGTAACATTGTCCAAAGCTGAATGAACTGTGAAGGAGATTTTTTTTTCTTCCTTGATTTGAAAAGAGTATCTGAATATATCCAATATCTCCAGATGTAGGTTTATAACCTTTTCTATTCAAGTTCCTGTGGTTGCAAGCACTTTAGTACAACTCCCAGAAATCCATCAGAAAGGCAGCCTAAGCATTCAGTCTGAGCTGCTCAGGTCTAAAATTAAAGAGGAAAACCAGAGGAAAAGCAATTCTAGAAAGGAGTCATATTAAGTATCCTTGTATTGCCTACCATATGGCTTGTGAAGATAGAGGATTTCTAATCATTTACCATCCTGTCACCATGGGAAGCTCTTGCTGGACCCTCTGAAGTATAACAGTCCACTGCAGACTAATCTTGAGGAAGGTCATGTAGGAAAAGTACAATAATAGAGCAACTGCAACAGTACCTTGACATTTGTGACAATAAATATTATCAGCAACATCGGCTGCAGTTCAGAGAAACTCCTGAATCTCATGTGTCAAAACTGTTAGTGCGAAGCATTGGAAAACCTTTTAGACTGACGTTTTCCTGGGAGAGGTGATCATTTCCAGGAATCCTTGTGACTTAGGCAAAATTCCTACTGTCTTAGACAATACCTCGTCTTCCAGCTCACAGAAATGAGAGCTGGAGAAGACTCCCAGGTCATCAGCTTACTGTAAATTTTCAAGCCTTTCCCAGTTCTTTTTTCTAAAGAGAGAAAGCCCAAGCAATGACACTTATACCACTTCTTTCGGGAGAGCTGTAGTGAGAACACCTATGGAAGATCTGATGGGAGATCTGATGACTGGCAGAGTATGCAAGTGCAGCCCCAGTGTGTGAAACTACACACTGATTGAATTCCCATCAGGGCCAGGCATGCATATAACATTTTGTCAGCAATGTCTAGCTTCTTCTCAGCTGGTAGCTGCTCAAGGTTAGCACAGCTGAGATAAGGAAATAGTTCTAATAGATTTAAGGGGTCCTCAAGATTCAACAAGGTGAGTCCCACCTAGGTATCCGACCCATACCTCCAGCAGCCTTCCATCAGTGATCTCTCTGTACAGACCCGGGGCTCCCCATGCAGTTTGGAGTATAAGTCCTTCATTAAATCTATTCTGTTTAACCTCTCATGAGCTTTGAGTGTCTCTCTACATGGGCATCCAACCCTCCCTTACCTGCCTTGCGGTCCCAAGAGATTTCCTCATATTTGAGAAAAAAAAATAATCCTTGCATGATTCTTCATTTGCCTGTAACAGCAGTGTCCTGTAATACAGAGTGGGCTATCCTGAGTTCAATCAGATTAGATCTACTTCACAATTTCCACCAGTGTAACTAAGTGCATGCATTACAGAGTGATGTTGAATCCGACCTCTAAGATTTCACTTAAGAAATGTGCTATAATAGTTAAACATTTCCATTCATTTACTCTCTCCTTTTACTTCCACTATAGCTCCTGTCCATTTGTGAAATCAAAAGCCTTTCCAGGAGCTGTAGTAATATGCCACATTACCACTGCAAAGGGAGAAAGGATTAGAGCCTGAGCAGACCAATGTATTTCCTAGAGCACAGTACCAGTTTCTTCAAACATATGGCACACCAGCAAATAAAAACTATAAATATGCAGGAATGGGAAAAAGTACAAAGGCTACTTTAGATCTACTAACAGTTATCTCCTGGCTTACAGTAGTGAACCTCTTACTGTGGCCAGGATAAAGAAGTCATGAAAACCTTTGGTGACACAGTGTTGTGGCCTTTATCCTAAGCAGATAGAACTAAATAAATGGTATCATACCTGTGTTCTCCAGCCTCCCCTTGATTCTCCATGTTCCTGAAACCATTCACAGTTCAGGTAATGGATATGGGCATCCTATTCAAACTTACCACAGGCTAACTTCTAACTCCAAAACCTGCCTGTTTCTTCCAGTTTTTGACACAAGCTGAGCCAAATATGGGGTGTGGGCAGATGATAGCAAGCAATTGAGTTTCAATAGCTTAGCGGGTTACCATTTGTCATTGAGCTGCTGTGGCTGGCTATATGTGTGTATGCCACCTAATACATAGGTGGAACAAAAAAGCATTAGCTTAAATCACTGCAAAGGTCACATTTGCCATTGTGCATCAATAGCATCGAGATGAGCTTCAGTAAAATGAAATATTTACTTCAAATACAAACCACCTTCATAATTTTAGCTAACACAATCCATTTTTCACCTGTAGCAGACAAAGAGCATTATCTGCCAGATAAGTATCAAAGCTTATCTGCCAGCTGGTAACTCCTTACCCCTCAGTAACTTGGTGGGTTTTTTTTTTTTTGTTTGTTTGTTTTTTGCAATTGTGCTGTTATAGCTATAGTTTGGAAGGAGCAGGAGGCAGGTTTCCCACAGACCTAGTGCTATGAAACCTTCCCAAAGAGAGAGCATGGAGAATCCCTTACTCCCTCTCTTTACTCTGACAAATCTCCCCAGCACAGTGCACCCAAACAGAGGTCTGAATCACACCCAGAATGGGAGGGGGCAGCCAACATCTCAATGCTCTCATGTATCTTTACACCATAAACACTAAGACATACTTGTTTAATTTATTTATACATCAGTGAAGGTATATTAGGTAAGTAATTGGAGCCAAAAGAGCTTGCTGTTTTTACAAATTGGGCTTACTGGCTGAAGTTTTCTCATGTCACCTCTAAGCACTGAAACAGGTCCCAGGATAGCTTCAGTGATGATTACCCAGCTATGATACAAGCTGTCAAATCTGTTATAATGAGGGATTAAAATATTATACATGCCATATTGAATAGTTGCTATAAATGCTCCTAAGTGCAAAAATATTGTTGGGATGTTGTAAATAATGTGGCTGGATTTTACTGCAATTTGATATGTCTGTTCTGTTTTTTTCTAGGTAGCTTGGCCCCAAGTGTCTTTTCAGGTCTGCTCTTCAGTCAATGTTAGCCACAAAAGTAACAGTACCTCAGTACACAGTATACAAACATCTGGGTCAATCTGCGGTCAAAGCTCAGCTAAAGGAGGTAACATGCAATAAATATAAACGAAGGATATTACTATGATAAATAAAAGCAGTCTGCATTAACATGAACAAGCTTGACTGATAGTGAGTASATTTCCAAGACACAGGGTCAAGTTTGGTGCATCAGTAAGGCTGAGCAGAGGAATGAGATGCATTGCTGCAAGTAAACTCTTAGACAAACGCACCGAAGTCAGCTAAGGCCTCATAAAACAGACTTATCAATTACGGCAATAAAGCCATCCTGAGTGCAGGCACTCTGATATCATTTTCAAATCTTTGCTACCAGTATCAAAGGAAGTGCTTTGACAGTGGGGGACCCTGGAGTACTACAGAAATGGACCTGTTGCACAGAACAGGGGCATAAGTTGGGTTTGAGTGCTCGGGATTTTGCTGCAAGAGTCACAGCACTAAGCTGAGCAGCCAGACTTGCAGTCTAGGGGAATCAGGGAGAAGAGAATGGTGGGAAAAATCTCTCTATGGGACAAAGACTAGAGAATAAAAAAACAAGGATAGCCAAAAGATTCCAGATAAAGTGCTACAGAAAGGAGTGGGAGGCCCAGGTTGTACCATATCTGATTTCCTTCATCATCATCATTATTAGAGTTCTGGAGAATGAGAAAAATGTGATAAAATGYTAAACAGAGACACACAAGCCTTCTGTAGTTGCGGTGCAAATGATGAGTGACACCGAATGCTCCGTTAAACGATGCCCATGAAAAGCAAGCACACAGTGAATCACCCATCCACACAGGCCTGCAATAAGGATGCTGCAGAACTCATCTCTGGGTTGATATTGCTGCTGTTTAATGTAGTTTCTAGCAAGCCATTTATCATATTTATGGCTACATCTAGCGCTTTTTACTGTGTTCTTTTTTTGCAAGTTCTCCTGGAGTCRGGCTATTCCATAGCTTTATGAAGCCATGAGCTGGAGAATAATGCATGACCCAAAGCAAATGAAGGTGAATGATGCTCACATTATGCTGGTTATCCAGACCTGTCAAAGAACTGCCAATACATCAAGAAGTATTGACCAACTTTGCCATGTCTACAGCCTCCAAAATAGGTAGGAAAAGGTAATCAAGAGTGCGCTTAAAAAGCTCCCATTTTGTTATCTTTCACCATGATTTGCAGCAGATCTGAATACTTGTATCAGTTTTCAAAAATAGTAGTGACTTCCACTACTGGAAGTGGAGGGAAGGGGAGGGGCAGAACATAACAAGAACATAGGAATACTTACACTGGGTCAGACCAAGTGTTCATGTCCCCTGGTGTCCTGGATCCTCAGGGAAAAATATCAACAAGGGAAAACTATCTTGATACTTCCTTATGTTCTTAAATTTCCTGAGCCTGAACTACATCACTGCGGCTAATTAACCTCTGTGGTTAATTAAAGACTCTGTGGTCTTTTTCCATTAATGTTTTCAATTGCTTTTTGAATCCATTAGTATTTTGGCATCTATGATGTTTTGTGGCAATTAATTTTAGTAAAAAAATGAGCATCTTCAGTTCCCTTTAATAGCTGTGAACCTGGAGAAAACTCAGGAACTTTTTGGGATTGGATGCTTAGGCTCCCTTTGATTTTATTTTCCTTTTCTTCTAATTTGGATAATGATCCTTACTCATCTGTCTTACTGGCAGGAGTCATTTCTTCCAGTTATTTTACTAACATTTGTTAGTGAAACCTGTTGATTCAATAACATGTGTTAATCTATACAGAAGATGATTAGGCAAGGTGTTATTCATCTCTTGACTTTCTTTTTAATTAAAAGATTGTTCATGACAGCCAAAGTTGTGCAAACTTCTAATACATTTAACTGAATGCAAAACATTTCTGGCCACCTTCCAAACTTTAGTCTAATTGATGAGTTCCATATATTAGTAGATAAAGTTAGTGGAAAGTGATTTCGTTAAAATTTATTATCACATTCATTGCACATATATAAGTTGTATTTTTTACTAGAAGCAAGCTTGTTGAAATACTATTCTACAGTTCTACTTCGCTGAGTTTCTGATGTCTTTGTTCAACATACTTTTGGTATTAAAAATGCTTGTGAGACTATTATATTCATTATACCTCTCATGTAAATTTTATAGATGCATGCTTTTCACACAATGTACTCAAAAATCCCACTGGAATCAAAAATACAATCAAGAAATATGTTCCAAATGATGTATCTACAAATAGTAAAAGGAAATAAGGATTACAAGAACACACTAAGAAAGAGAAAATGATAGTTAATTTCCCCAAAGAAACTGGTGATAATAGAAATAAAACAGGAAGACTATTTTTACTACAGTTTTGTTCTCCCACTACTTACTCTCTCCTAGTGACTACATACAATGTAAAGATTAGATAGAATTGTGCTAATTGCAAAGGTTGTTCTTTAAGTTTAGCAGAAGATCCAAAGAAGGGATTTTCTTGATGCCACTCCCTTGGCAGTATCCTTTGATTTACACAGCGAGGTGGTGGAGTGGACCACTAAGAGCCAGGGTTAAGCACTCAGAAGAGTTAGATTTGTCCACAAAGCTGTCTAGAGCTAGCCAGTGGGAAAATGCTGAGAACAATGTGGGCAGAAATTGATTTTGTACTATGTAGTGTCGTAGGCAAAAATAGCTTAAACTATGAACGCTGACAGGCAGCCAATAAYTGTGTGTATATTTTTGTGYGGGTGAATGTCCAGAACTGAACTTCTGAACTCCCAGGAGAGGCCTGCTACTAGCTAGCTGCAACCCGTGTGGACTGGTTGCAAATTCTGATAACCCTTGCATTAAGCGAAAATGGCACGTCCTGAATATTACAGTTAATAAAGAGACACAAGACAAAAACACTAATTAGGAGGCTAATCACGTGTTATACTTCTGTACATAGACTATTTACATTGGTTCTGGGAAACAAGAAGCACTCCCAGAAAGAAGAAGGTGAAGATAAAGCCTAGTACCCAGATCCACTACGAGCTGTGGCTTGCTCTGTCTCACCCGTGGCAGGGAGGCAGAGCGTGCGCAGGTCATCAGAGAGCGCACACACAGTCAAGGCGATTAGTGATTCGTGGGCAATTTGGTAGGGCAACATGCTCCCAAATTACTCTCTCATGGAAAACAGGCTGCATCTTGTGTTTTGTCTGGAATTCTCTCTACAATCCTTACAAAACTTCTGCTTTTGAAAAAAAAAAAAAAAACCCACAAAAAACACTTCAAGATTTAAGGAGTAAGGGAAAGAGACCTGGACAGCTTAGTCCTGTCCTGTTTGATAATTCTTTTGGTGAAAAAAACAAGGAGACATGAAGTTTAAAAATTAAGTCACAGTGTTGAGGCACTTCTAACTCCTAAAATCTCTTCATTTCTGGCCCGCATATTTTGTTCATAACTTTGTATTTATTGTATTAATTTCTTTCAGGGGATTCAGCTCAGCAGGTGATCCACATTCCTGGATCACCTCTGCAATTACCCTTTCATCAAATTATCTGCCATTCTGGTAGTCTTTCTGCTAATCAACATTTTTGTTGATAGCATGATGTTTATTTCTATACCTTTGAAAATCACAAGATTGTGTACTGATATCTGTAAAACACCCCAAGAAACATCTACATGCAGATATGATTCTTTCTTTATTGGCACTGACTTTCAAAGATCTGCCTATTAGCTAGGTCTTTACCCGTTTAATGTATATTTCATTGACATTATACAGTGCTATATTAACTCAGAGTGCCTGGCAGTAATAAGTGGAATGCCTTACAAAAGCCTGTTTCACCAGGATGGATGTATCAACCAAGCTGGTAATCCCCACACATGTAATTGAGATTATTACAGAACCGTATTTATTGTCATAATTAACTGAACCCCATATTGGTTTGGTATTATTTGGCCCAGGATTGATTGCTGTAGAGGCTGAATGTCCTAGAGGCACCTGAATAACCCCACAACCTCTTTTAAGATCAGAGCACTTCCAACCTCCCAGAATTCTGCTGGTACTCCAAGAAGAAATCTCTTTGAGTAATTCTATGGGTTTCTTAGGTGTAAGTTATTCAGACCTACTGATTTTAAATGATTTATCCCCTTACAAGGGTTTCTTTTAATATCTTTCTCAGCTCCTAACYGAGTGCTTCATCATCTTCACACTGAAGAAGTACAATCTCTTGCTTCATTTTGAAAGCAGAAGAGGGATTTATTTACTGTACACTCCTGCATTTCCTATCTCATTATTAACAACATTATCATCTCTATCTAGTAATGGGCTTATATTATTGCTGAGATTTCATTCGTTCCTAATATACTTTCAAAAAGCTCCTTATTTTATGCAGCCAGAGACAAATCCATGATGTCATTAGCTTCTCTTATCAATTATGTACACTTCATAAATTATATTGATTATTATCTGTTTCTTCCTTTTTTCATTTTGCTGGATTCCCCTCCCTCCCCCATTTCTAATAGCTTCTTTCATTTTAACCATGCAATAGGAAGTGTCTAGAACAAAAGTTGCTTTCTGTCTTGATGGTGGAATCACTGCTTTCTGATCATATAACAAAACCTTCCTGGAGAAATCTAAATTGCTGTTACACTTTTCAGTCCTATTTTTCTCACAGTTAGTTCTGCTCTTTTTGACAAATTGACTCCTTCAAAAACACCAAATGTGTATGTCCCAGGCTGAATCTGCTCTATTTTTTGGCCATAATAAAAGTAATCATGTCACAATTTCAGTCTCTATACAGCTACCATCTTCCAGTYCAGTGATTAATTCATCTTCACCTACCATAATAAAGATGAAAATAAATTCACCTTGCAGTGACTTCTGAGTTAGAATATTTTCCTTTTAGATTTTTTTAGTAACTTTAATGTTCTTACACTACTGGTTGAAGGAAGCCCTTAGGGCATAAGTCCCCACACTAAGAGTCTCTACCATGTACAAACCTTCTTTATCATTCTGCCTTAGCTTAATGCTCTCCTGGCTGCTCCAAGTAGTCTTTATGCAAAAAAAAAAAAAAAAAAAAAAAAAAAAAAAAAATTAATCCCCTAAGCCTGTGAGATTCAGGCTGCTACATTAATCTTGGACAGTGACAGCAAGCCTGTGGTACAGAGAGAGGAAGGAGCGATGCCGTTATTGTCCCATAACTGCGGCAGGGTTTGGAGTGCCCTCTTCCTCGGCCCCATTTCCCTGCACCAGCCCTGCCCTTGGGAGGGCAGCAGGGTGGGAGCTTCACTATGCCCGCAGACTTGTGGACCACAAAGTGATGATCTCTGTAAATACCAGGCATTCCTAATAAGTAAATAATGCAATTAGCTTAAAAGCATTTAAAAATTAAGACGCCTTATCTATTGCAAGACCTGTGAACTCAATTATCTGTGGCTGRTCTACCTTTAGCTGAGGTCATATATTGTGGCCTCCCAAGAAAGCTTTAGAAGGCTTTCGAATGTCAAGATAAGTATGAAGCTTCCTTTTAAATAGGTGAGGGTTTATTTGTTGCATATAATCAGGTAATAAATGCCCATCTGGCATTTTTACTTGTTTTATACCAGACCTTTGAGCAAAAATCATTAGTGATTTGGAAGAAAACACTCCTTTTTAGGGAGGGACAAGAGGGACAAGATGATCTTGAAATCCAAAATCACATGATTGTCCTCTAGATCAGATTTTGTATGATGATGAGTAAGCAAATTATGGTAGGTAGGTTTGAATCAGGATGTGACTGCATTGGCAGTAGCATGGGAACACAGCCCAGCCCCGGATGGTCAAAAAATATTCCACACTGAGACTCAGCTGGCTATACTATTTGCTAGCTGTTCTACTATTTAAYACTGTTCTGCATTTTCTAAGTCCTGTCTTGTTGCTAGAAATAGCAGCATTTCAGCGGGAAGCCTTGAATCTCCTGATTCCTACAGGAGCAGAAAAAAAACCCGTTCGCTCTTTGTTATTTTGGCGTCTGCTCCTGTATACTGGGGACTTGTCACAGTAAGCTGAGAGCAGGTATGCTTTTTGTGTGCCTCGAACCAGCTGCTGTAATACTACAGTATTAATGAACATATTCCTGTAAATCTCACTAGCYTTAGGGTCAGTCCTATGGTCAAACCGTTTGAGTCAAACCCTCATCCCTTTTCTTCCTGTGGCAATGTCACAATGTGGCAAGTTTATTGTCTTAAATTGAGCAAGTCTATAATTGTTACCTCAGCTAAATCTATCTCACATAATAACACTGTACCAAAGCAAATATAAAATGATATTTTATAGTAGCCATGAGCAAAGAAAGGATTGATCCAGAGCTCTAATGTGGATTCTTGCAGGATTTTTCCTGCTCTCTCTTCACATTTTAACTTCAAAGGTTCTCTCATCTGTATCAGTAAAATTCACCTTCGTAATCCTTAGCTACTGTGTTAATTGCCATGTTGCATTAATTATCACCTTAATCATGAGCCTTCTCCTATAGCCACCTATGGATAATATTTAATTGTCTAGTTGGCTTCTGGAAATAGCCAGTACTGAATCAAATCGATCCATTAATGCATTAATTCGTCAGAATTTCAGTCCCCAGACCAGGTTTGTGGGATGCAGATTAGTTCAAGAGATATTCGTTAACACTGAAAGATACAGGTACAATTAAGTGACTTCTTTATTCAATAGCTGGCTTCTTTTATGTAGAATATAGAGCATTATCATTTATATGACTATTTTATGTAGCTATATAGTTAGGCAGAAGGGTAAGTCTCCCCCTTCTTGCCCAGACTGTCTTTGGCAACCCTTGTTTAATGTATTTTTGAATACTAATTAGGTTTTCACTGCCCCTGTCTTTAGTGTCTGCTATAAGGCTGCTTCTATCCGGTTACCACCTTGAAGTCACCATAGATCTTGCTAATTATCTGTTTCCTCATAATTCCAGTCTATAAGACCCTGTGCAATTTGTGACAAACGGGGCCTAAATTATGCAGTAAGTGCCCCTGGATTCTCTGACATTCTTATGCAGCAAACTGGAAATACTGCAGCTTCAGGTAAATTTAAAAATCGAGATTATTATTGCATTAAGTATAAAATGAATAATCCATGAAAGAAATTCCTTGCATTATTTGTCACAGTAAATTAAACTTATTTTAACCTACACCTGCATTTCTCCTCTGTTTCCAAAATGCACATGAAATGGAGAACTGAAGAGTAAAAAATTATCAGGAGCAATTGATAGCAGCTACACTGACTACAAGATATTTGGGATTTGAGACACTAAGGAAGCTGTGAAAAATGATTTGAGACTCAGGATTCAGATGTTCCTGCTTAAAAGACAAGCTAGGAGAAAACCTAGCAAGTTAACATGTTAAATGATATGAAAGAAATGTGCAATTTTAGTCTGTCTGCACATGGGAAAATAGTGCAGAGCAATTTGTAGCTGTTTTACAGAATATCTGGCAGAATACCCCTGTCCAGAAAGCAACAGTTTTAGGACTAACTCCACATAAGGACCTTAAATGTTGTATTACTTAAATTTTAGGATGGAACCATAYGCCTCAAATAATCAAGAAGCTGATCTTTCTCCTTGTAGAGGTGCAAGGACAGAGCCAGGCTAAGACTGCTCCCAAAGCGTGGGACTGTCAAAGCCAGCTGATGCCTTTGCCTGGGGGTTTTATGTTCACACCACGGCCCCTCTGTCAAGTCAGCGCTCCTGTTGCTGGGATGGACGGCATCACCAGGAGGGGGAAGGAAGAAGTAACGCACTTTGCACGGTGTAACTGAGTATGCAGTGGCCAAAGGGGACGTGCTCCCAACTGCCATCACCAAACTGTGATTACCTCCATCTACTGTTCAATCCACGTTAAAATTATTGCGTAGTTAGAACCTGCAGCACAACTCCTTTGCTGCCAGATGGTATGTAAACACCTTTCCTGCTTCAGCTCTCCTGTCCCACCACAAACGTTTGATTAATTCAGGCAAGGGCTCAGGACAGAGACTTCCCCCGACTGCACACCACCATCACATCGGTCCCCTCACACTTCCCTGCAAGCACAGAAAGCCATGTGTCCTTAGGACCAAATCATTTCTGGAGTCATGTAGGAGCTGTGGGTTCCCAACAATGTTTAAAAATAGGAACTGTGGTGTCTAAGGAAAGTGTGTATTACGGAGCTCTTAAAAAATGGCAGTGTTGCTTCATTTTCTGTGTCTTTTTGAGGGGGGAGGGTGTGTTCTGTCTAACTGATGATCTAGTGAACTCACTGGATCAGACACACATGCTTATTTTGTGGATCCAGATGGGGAAAGAAGCATGAGATGAGCCTCTCAGTGTTTGGCACCCTCCAGGCATTTTGTTGCCTTATTGATGAAAATTTCCACTAGGTGGCAGATAATCAGAGAATTGAAGGTCTAAAATTKAAAAGTCTTCAGGGCATACCTTTGTGGATCTATCTCTTAGACCTTGACTGTAATCCTAACCTGTGCCTGTACAGCGTAAAATAGTAAAATGTTTGATTCTATAGAGAGGAATCCAGCCATAACTGTGGATGAGTTAGTGTATTAATCTGTTTCTCGAAAATGAATTCAGCCTCTGGAGTTTGATTCTGCAACGCAGAATACCAGGGCTATCGACATTAACATACTGATTTATGATGTGAAGTGTAGGTTATTCTGGTGCAGATCGTTAAGTTTTTGATGTGGGAGTTGTAGCTTTCATATCACCTTTGTGATTCTCTGGAGTCTCCRAGGTGAGCTGCTCCTGATCACTTTTCTGGTATGTTCTTTACTCCAGGTGTTTTGTGGGGCCTAGAACATGCTTAACAAGAGAGCCTTTAGTTATCTCTTTCTTTCTTTCTTTTTTTCTCTTTTCCCCCCTTTTTTTGTACTACTGCAGAGATCCAGAGCAAGGGCAAGGTTCTAGCTTGAAAATTGAACTTTTACAGATCTGTTCCTAAAACTCTCTTACAGGCATTCTTCAAATGAWGTGTCAGACATATCATCCATAGGTGAGAACAGCATTTCACAGCTTTCAGAAATGAAGATGGCACAGCTCTCTAAACACATGTATCTCTTTGCAATTTAAAGCAGGTTAGACATTTTCAAGTAGATTTTTTTCCCTTGTGTCAGGAACGTATCAGGGCCACTGAATTATCACTGAAACTGCTGTGTGGCTTCCCTATTCCTGACAGACAGTAGAGTCTTAAGTCCCTCTACTTAAGAGTAGACTCTTAAGTCCCAGGGCATTTCCACCTACTGCCCTCAACAAGCCTCTTTGTAGGCTGCTCTGAAAGTAGATCCCAGACCACCTTGGTCTCTAGAGCTTACCAGGCGGGCTGGTAGACTCCTAATTTCCCTGGAACGTTGTGTCCCCTGGTGTACCACCAGGCTGGTGGTAACAGGAGACTCCAGGAAACTGTACAGCTGATGGCTTGCAATAACCTACTCCTGGCTGGCTGGCCCCAGTGGCTCCCAGTCAGCTGGATCCTCAGCTGACCCCATCCTGGCAGCAAGCTGGCTGTGTGGACAGCTTGGCTCCCTGTCACTCTGCCTGGCAGACTACAGAAGAACATGCTTCTTTTTGGAGATACTGCAATGTCCTTGCTTGGAAAACATTCCTCTGCTTTCAAAATAAGAGTATTGAAGATTTTTTGCTTCCACGGAGAATGTTAAACATTTGGCTTTCTTTTCTTGATTGTATGCAAAGAACTCCAACTATTTATCCTCAGTTTTTAGCCAGATCTCCAGGATCCATTGGAAGGAAGCCCTTTAGAAACTAGCTACATCCATAGGTTAATTACACTCTATTGGCATTGAGTACATAAATGAGAAAAAAAATGATCTGTTTTAAGCTATATTCTAGCACTCTTATGCTGTTGGAGTATTAGCCAACACTGGAACAGATGTATAAATCACCTGTTCTCTGTATCCATGTACAGGGGACCTATCCAATGCATTATTGTCCAACTCGTTGYGCAGCCAGTGAGGATTAAGGTTCTAAATCCCTCATTTCTGCCTCACATTCATTATTTTAATTGAGAATGACTAACTTCTGTGTAACGATATCTAAAATGGAGGACTACAGCTCCTGTCCAAGTGAATAAGAAGAGACAGTGAAAATGTCTGAAGTAATAATTGCAGCGAGAAGATTCAGTTTTCCCATTCTAATAGTTCACAGTATTATTAGCTTGTTCCTTTGTATTAAATCTTTCCCCATTTTTTCTACTCTAGAAATATAATTTGCATCATATCTTTTTCCCAGGAGGAAAATACTAGAGACTCTTCAGGATCTGATTAAGAATTTTGCTCACTGAGTTCACATTTGTCTTGCAATGATTTCTGAGTAGCCTGACTTGTTTGAAATACTAATACTAGAAGTTTGGTATAGTTAACTCAACCTTGGATCTTCTAAAAACTTCACAAATTCTTTCCTAATTTCTTTCATTACAGGGGCATAAGTAGTGGATCAGTAATCATCACTGAAATGTCATTTATATTCATTGTGACTTCACCCTCCAAACCTTCTACAATTTATTCCTGCAATATGTGATTTTTTGATAATTTCTGAAAAAGTTTCAGGACCACTGTGAAAAGGAAGTGTATTCTGAAGGTACAAAGAGYTGTGGTTAATTTTGACTCCAGCCTGCGGTTTTATGGTGGAATTGGATCTATTGATCTAACACGTGATGTTTTCCCATTGTCTGCACAATCCAGGACTCCTCTTAAAATTATTTAAGAGGATGTTGAAGACTTCCTTTGCATCACAGGTCAGTACATACCTGGCACACCCTTACATCTTTTCATATCTGCTAATTAACAACCTTGAATACAGTTTCTCTGGTGTCTACTAACCAATTAGTCAGCAGAGTCCAACCTTTTAGCCAACACATTGGTGAATATCTAAACATCAGTATCAAAGAAGTAGACAAGCCTGTGAGAGGAAAAATCAATTTATCTTTGTTCAGTTTCAAGTCAATTAAAGATGGTCTTYTATTGATTTTGAAATTTGCTAGCGTTCCAGAAAAAACATCGTTAACAGAGTTGGGAGCCAAACGCTTAGCCTATTTAATGCCTCAGTAAGGCTTTTCTTCCTACTTTTTTATCTTTTTATCATTTTCTCACATGCTCCTTTGCATTTATTTCTGTTAGGCTTTTCTAACTGTGTTTCATCTATGATATGAATTACTATGATGTCAGCTGTTAACACTGGTGTATAATTCGAGCTTTTAAAACTTCTTTATCTACCTTATCAGTTTTACCTAAATGCACATCACCACATGCAAACACAACATATTTTGTGATTATGATTCTGAGGTATGCCCTGTTTAACACACTACCTAGGCCCCTCAACATACCTCCCTSCCCCCGGATGTCTAAAACAGCAAGTGCTTCTGTTTTGCAAAAGGTAAGGCACCTGAAGAAGATTTAGGAAGAATTTTTGTACAATCTTGCAATCCTAAAACTCTTTTTGTAACTATTTCTTGAATCATTTTTTTCCTCAATTACTTTTAGGTTCAGCTTCCTCCACCTTTACGGGGTTGCACRGCTGGCACTTAAGCTATGTGGCCCATTCTTCGAGAGTAATGACTTAGTAAATAATCTCTGGCCATTCCTAACACATAATGATAGAATTATACACTTCACAAAATAAAGGATTGTTTAAAACTTTCTTTTAAAACAGCGATGGCAGTGGCACCTCTTTGTATATGTTGACCTAATGGCTGCTGCATTTTACAGGAAACAGGGAATCTGCTCCACCCACTCTTCTGTCTGAGGGCATACAAACCTTCATCTTCTACACCAGTGCCGTAACGGTGATCTCTGAGGATGCAGAGCTTAGGACTGACTGCTCTCCTCTTGAAGCTGTCCCAGTGACCAGGAAGAAGTCGCAGGATTTATTGGGCTGGAGAAAAGAAGAAAGAAGGAATGTACCCATGGTCTAACGGTACAGACATTTCCTTGGGAAGGAAGGGTCAGGATTTCGATCAATGATCCTGAGACAATTGCCATGTTTTAAACTATGACTTTTGAATAGAAAATTGAGAAACAGGGTTGGGAGCAGGGTTCCTGAGGTGGGAAAAGTACTTTTGACACCCCTCAAGTCTCCTTGTTTTGTGGGCAAGTGTTCTGAGCACTAGAAGGTATGGTTGGGCATGATCATTTCATCTACTCTCAGCCATCATATTTTCCAGGGAGAAATGAGACCTGCTTGGTACAACTGAAAAAAAAATGTGTTAATACCAGTTGTTAAGAGTTAGCTATGGGTTCCAAGGTGAGGGGATGTAGGGAACTCATGTCCCAGTATGGCAGTATGATATTCAAATCCCTTCAGGAGGTACCACTGTCTTATTCTAGAAGGCCTCCAGCTCAGTGTCCTCGCTGTTTGGGTTGGGACACCTAATACTCTCACATGCTGAGCAGTGAGCTAGGCTTGTTTAGCATTCTCCACTCCTTTCTTGGCATCCATTCTTTCTGGTCAGAGCTTCTGTGCTTATTTTTGCTGAACTCCATGTTTATTTCTCATAGGAACAAAGAGGGTTATATCTTTTTTCACTGTTAAGTGCTTATTTTATTTGTACTAGTACGCAGCACAGAGCAAAAGCTGTGGCCTAGACAGTGTAAGCATATAGCTGGCTGCAATGTGTATGATGCACTGCACCTACACATATATATATGTAGGAAATTCTTTCTCCCAGCCTCAAAACTTCCTTTTGCGAGAATTTTTGTTTTGTTTTGTTTTGAAGAGTTCTTCATTTTTTCTGTCAGTCTAGTCTGGGATTTCTTTCAATCCASTGTTATTTCTTCTCTCTCAATTCTCCAAATTATCTATTTTTTAGGTCTTTACTTTCAAGCTCCTGAAGTCTCTTATCTGTATCAGTAACTATATCTGAATGCTTGTTTAAGCCTGCCTCAACTTCAGTCACTCTACCTTTTATTGTAATTCCCTGAAAGAGGCTTGCATCAAAGGTTCCATTGATGTTAGCTCAGACAGTAATTCTCTGATGTCTGCCAATCTTCCTCTGCTGTACTTTGTTTGCCAGCAGAATGTGAAGCCTCTGGGACCTCCTGGGGTTCCAGCGCTTCTCTCTGGCCACTTACAAAGTCATTGGTAATATCAGAAGCGCATCTCTGTTCTGGCATCAGGGATCACCAAATATTTGTTAGGTGGAGCTTTAGCATGTCCTAAATTCTCTAAAAATCTTTGATATTAAGATGATGACAGCTGCTTTGGATAACTACTGCAGAACTAATAGCCTTCTTTAAGACCTATCTCTTGCTCTAAACAGCTCAACTATCCATTTTTCTTTCAGAGTTGTGTACTTTTTAGGCTGTAGTAAGGTGGGCTCAGCCTCTCTGGCCCAGTTTGGCACATATCAGTCATAGCTTCACTCTTGTGGCACTTCCACATGCAGATAATATAGAAATACTAAAGAAGAAGATAATCTCCAATCTCAGTCCCACCTATCCTGTAAAGGTGGTTATCCAGCCACAGGTCTAAGGACTCAAGCTTCTCCTTTGCCAAGGAGTAAAATCCCATGGCTGAGCTTATTTCTTATTTATGCCTTTCCTGCCRTGTGATTATGCAAAAATGACAAATCTTGTACTCTATATTTCTTTAAAAATTGTCTGTGCCTTCATCCTTCATCTTAGTTCTCATTTTTCCAATACAGAATAGGTCAAATACCATTCTTTTGCCTCTCCTGCCCTTCCTTCACTGAAACTGCTGAAAGTTATTCATTAGCTAATTGAAGCAGCTGTAGTTCAGTTCCTTATCCTTTGCAGCCAATTCCCAATTGGATTGAAAGCAAATGCTCCATGTAGTGTGAAAAAGTATATATATACTTATCTAGTGTCACAATGCTCAAGAGAACATGAGGTAAAATATCTGTTTAGGAAATTCTGGAGAGACATGTGAATTTGATGTCCCATCTTCCTCTGGGTTTTACGTGACTGTGAACTACAGGGAGYTCGCAGTGGATTCACCTCCCCAAGCACTTACCCGGACCTAGCTATCCATAGCCTCCAAGAACCCACCACAGGTCCCACTTTTAAAAGGATCTGCTGAAAAACATCACGGTTGCCCTCCATTACAAATTTGCCCTTTGGCAATGTGTTGCTTACCATACTGAAGAAATGCTGATGCTGAGGGCCAAAAGTGCCAGGAGGGCGCTCACGTTCAGGGCAGAGACTCATAACACAAGAAGCAGCCTATGGTGTGTTTTGAGGGGGAGCCCAAACTTGCACTCAAGCCTCAACTCACTGTACTTTTTCAACAGTTTGAAGTCTCAGGTGTGCACTTCAGACAGTACTTCCCTGCCATGCCAGAAAGGCAAACTGTGGGAAGAGCCAAGCACTCACCTAGGTATGGTCTACAGGAGTGGCCGTTTTGACCTGGTGGAAACATCATGTGATTTATATCAACCCTGATGTGTAATGCTGCAAAGCACCGTGGTTGTCAATGCTTGGGTTTATAACAGTACTACAATAAATCCAAGAGCTCCCTGGCTCACATTCATAGGAACTGCAGAGATACAGCCTAAAAGTGAGAATTCAGTGTGAGTAGTTTTGTTCTCCTTCAAATTAAAATGGAGAAACCTCCGTCACTTTCACTGGAAAYGAAGAAATCAATCAGCAATCCTCGCCCTCCAAGAACAGAAATCTATGAAACTGTTTCCTCTGCTTTAATCCGCAGGCATACCTGACCGTCCCCCTCTGGCTTTTTTGTTCAGTTCTGTCCCTGCCCAAGATTTCATAAGCCTGATTTAGGTGCTAATACGTTGCAGTGAGTTCCCATCCCCAGGCAGCTTCATCATCTCCAGGCTGCGCAGGCTTAAACTCTTAACCTGTCATAATGCCGTGATTAAGCCCCACCGTACATTYGAGCAGCTCGAAAGCCCATCTCCGCCTCACCACTGGACACTCTCCCTCTCTCAGGAAAAAGCAAAATCAATTGCCCCCTACATGAAACAGAAGTAAACCATGGAGGCAGTTTCCATGGCATTTTACGATACAGCAGCCAAGCTCCCTTGCCGTGTTCGTTCTGCACTTTCAGTTCTGCTGCTAACACCGTGCTGGTCTTTGTGGATGAAACGGAGTAATTTGCTTTCTTCCCTTCATGCTGTTGATAATTTGGAGTGACTTTAAATGACCATAAAGTTACTTTGCAGTATTATACAGGTCCTTATGAATTTTAGATCACASTGCAGCACTTCATGTCACTCGTGTTAAAATCCGTAAGTCATAGGTCTCAATACATTATTTGTCATTTGAATGGTGCTAAAATAGACCCATTGCATAAACACATGGTGTCTAATGTAAGAAGGTAAATGCTAGTGAATCAYGAGACTATGACAGCTTACCAGAAATGTTTAAGTAACAGGTTCATGGACTGGACAGAAATAACACGGTAACAAGGGAATAGGAAATAGGACCTGCTTACAGAAAGGAATTCTTGCCKTGTGTGGTCAGTCTCAGAGTGTGCRTGTGTGTGTGTTAGTTATCTCATATTTGCCTGTGACATAAAGTAGAATGAAAGCAGTTTAACGGTAAAAAGCCTGGATGCTTACTGCCAGACAAAAGCTTAAATCAAAACAAAAGAGGAAAGCCATGGCTCTGCACTAAGCACAGACTGTGGATGTGCTAAAGCAGAATATCTGCAGGAGTCAAACAAAAATAACTGCATATGTAAAAACTCTCTTTCTTTGCAGTTCATATCAGTCTGATTTCTATCTTGCCTTCAGTGATCAGGAAGAAAAGAGCTCCTATTGTCTAGTGACATTTCCGAATATTTATAGTTCTCTAGTAGTAACCTTTTGTTTGGTAGACAGTGGAGTTTGCACAGCATGCTGAGTATGTCATTAAACATTTCCCTCAAGATCTGAGTGTTAGCATCAATGACAGAGTTTCCTAAACATGCCACATTTTCTTTGGCTGTCATGAAAAATTATAGCTACTGTGACTCACACTTTAATAGCAGCTATTTGTGATATTTTAACCTAATGTACAGCCCCAGAGGAGAAACAACAGACACAATAAAGCATCTGCCAGTGACTTRCTCTAAGGAAGGGACTCCGAGCATTATTAGGATGCCAAATTAAAGAGAAAAGGCTCTTGTGTCAAATGCCAAAGGGTCTCGGTGTTTGTTAACTTCACTGCAATTTATGTCTTATCTCTGAAAGCATACAAAGAGAAAGAAGAGAAATATTCCTTTCCTTTCCATTGTCTCTTTCTCTGTGCTAAGCTGCAGAGCTGTTATGATAGGAAGGGTTAAGTATTAAAAAACACCATGTGATGAATCCTTATGCTTTTTATTTTTAACAATTAAAATACTTACTGATAAAGATTACCTTCCGGTGCATCTTAGTAGTGTTAGTTYATTTCAATATAAATTTTAAGGAGTAATGGAAAAATGGAATGATCTTGCTGTTTTAGATGCCGTATGGAAAAAAGACATTTGTGTTATATTTCTCCACCTTCTCTCCTAATCATTTTGCTCTTTTCTGTAAAAAGAATATCAAGAAATGAGTATTCCAGGTGTCTGTAACAGGAAAGCTGTTCTTTTCCTGTTCATCTGGAGTCTTTTCCTCTTTTTGCCTAAATTTCTTAAGTCATCTTATACCGCTCAGGAAACTTATCCATGCCCAAGTTTGTCCATCTRTAAAATGAGAATTGAAACACTTGCCTCTTCCTTCATTAAATTCAACCTTGTTTGGAAGTATTTTAAGAAGTTGGAGAGAAGGTGAAATTGTTAMACAAATGGTATGTTTTTGATTTATGCAGACTCAGAGATTTATCCCATATGATTGGGAAGACCATGCCAAAACCTGAGCTCYAAATGAAACACTGCTGCTGATACCAGCCAGCTAACAGATTTTTCCTGTGATAGAGCCCTCGAAATCTGCTTTAAAAGCATAGATGAATACATCATTCTGGAGTAAGATAACCAGCCACCTAGACCTCTCCTTCTTGGAGTAAAGAAGCCACTCTAAGATTTATAACAAAAGATCAAACTCTGCAGCCCCACATGTTGCTTCACTATATATCATTTTCTTGATAGCATTGTTTTCCACACAGAAAGAAGGGGAAAAAAAGACATGTGATGTTGCTTTTGCTTCTCCTCATGGACATTCTGTAAATCAGGTCACAATACAGCAGCTATATTCCTGTTTCAACATAAAATTGTGATATGACCTAYGCATCTTTGTCAAATACTTTCTCAATAAGAGAAATTGAAAAGTAAAATTATTATCTAAATTAGAGAATGAAACAACCTTAGAAAATTTTGATTTTACCTTTTAGACCTTATTTTCCAATAAACTGTTTCTATTATCCAAGTTTGTATCCAGCTTATACACACAAAATTGTAAGATTTTGTTGGAAAAATGGTTGTTTGTGCTCTTTAAATAATGCACCTAGCCAAGACTTTCATGAAAAGAAATCTCTAGCTGAGATCGTCTTCCTAATTATCCACAGATTGCATTTTCCATTTTCATTGACTGCATTTGCCTCTCCTTTAATAAGTCTCATTGTCTTTCTAGCAGATGTGTTAGCACAAGTACATACATTATGTGCCTTACTTTAGCATTGTAATGTAGCTCTTGATTCTTCCTCTCAGGAATGTCAACAAACATTTCTACCTGACAATGATATATCTGGAGGAACACTATCATATGCTACTTTTCTTAGCAAGTTTATGAAGATAGAGTTTATGATTTTTATTATAGTGTGATCACAAGGAACATATAAGAATTTTGTATTTCTCTCCTCAAAACTTAAATGGAATTAGTTACTAGAATTGAAAGATTTAAGCTGTCATACATTGTTACAAGATTATTCAGACATAGATCCTAAAACCTGATATCCAAATAAGAATATCCTTCCAAATAGGGACTACAAAAAAAAGGGAACGGGCTCAATCTTTGTGGTGARCATCTTCAAAACAGGTGTTTTGGCCTTCTTAAAAAGATGAAGAACAGAAAATTGGCACTTAACTCTAATGAAAAACAAAAMAAAAMCCCACACAGCTAAGTAAACAAGAAGTTATCCTGGYATAGSGTTGAATTTCTTATCCTAGGACAATCATATTGGAAGTTACATCAGGAATGTGATCTCCCACTTGTTACAGCTTGAGTTGGGATGATGTCCATCTGCAGGACATCTGCAAGGTTTTTTTGGAAGACATCGCCACTACGGCCTTGCAATCAAATAACGGCACAGATTTGTTGGGATTCAGAAATTTTAGAAGACGGGTTCAGCTAGCTCTAGTCTATAGCTCAGAAGTAGAGTATAAATTCAATGTGAGTTGTTATTGATTCAAAACTTTCTGAGAGTGGACATTCTGCTGTCAAGAAAAGAATGAAAAGAGAGGTAACATTTCATATAGAAATGATTCCAAGTTCTGTATCACAATATTCAGCCAAACCTATAAACTATGCTTATATCTTTATTACACATTCAAATGGTGTGAGAAGGCTTGTACTGATACAAACTGAGCTACTAGTGAAGGACAGGGGATGGGGGAGAGGAGAGAGGGAGGTTACAGAAGGAAAAGCAATCAACAACAAGGTGGAAGAAAGCATAAAACATTCTGATTTATACTTTTTCTCCACCTCTCCTGTTGATTGCTTTTCCGTCTAGAGATACATCTTTTCTGTACTTCTACAAGGTGTAATGTGAGCTGATTTATACTGCCTTTCCAACAGACAGTTAACTGACCCTCCCACAGAAGAAAAAAACATTAAAAAATTAATAAACTTTACCTTATTCAATTAGCTTTATTTATCTTCACTGTTTTTATTTCATTCCAATCAATTATGTTGGCAATACATAAAATATCTTTGAATTTTTTGCCGTGACCTCCAGTAATAATAATTATGCCCATACTGGCTTAAGTGAACCACACAGCAGTAGGTGCTTGGATAACATCAGATGTAAACAAGCCTTGGATTGCTCTGCAGTTAGCAATATTGTGTAGGACTGCATATCAGCTCTGTAATACTTAGAACCGTAAGAGAGATAAAGCCTAATTTTCTCAGTGTTTAACAACACCGACAGGTTGAATTGTTATTCTTCTCTGCAGGAGCTGCTGAGGGAGGAAAGGAGTCAGGCAGAGGCAAAAGGGTCACATACCATCCTGGTCTGAAGCTGCCCCAGCCTTGTTCCTCACATGTGTTAGAGCAAGGGTGCGAAGTGAGCTACATGGGCAAGACACCACTGCTGTGTCATCTCCAGGAGACTCATTTGTTCAAGCATGCTTGCCAGTAACTCTTGCTTTATGTAGGAAGAGGTTTGGATACAGATGGGAAAGTGGACCAGACTGAAAACATTTTGGTGACTCACAGTACAGGTTGGTGGACAGAGCAGTGAGAAAGGGCCCAAATGGCCCTTGCCTGGGTCTGTCTAGAACAAGGCAAATTCTTTATGAGTGCGCTTCTGCAAGTGTGAGTTTCACTTGGGTATTTTAAACATTGCGAGATTTTTTTTTTTAGTAATAGACAGTTTGCATAATACTGTGTATACACTCTTCCACTTCTCAAAGATGTAAGGAGCAGAGACTACTTGTGACATATTTGAAAAGCACATTTACAAGATTATAATCAAAACATTGGATGAACATCAGCAATTAGTTTTTGTTGGCAAATAATTCCACAAGGATCACATCAGGAAATTTTAATACAGCATAAATATTTGAGAAGCAAAGATGTTCTAAAATGCAAACCATAACGGATCACTGTTTCTTGTAATGATTTCCATGAGGATTAGTTTCAACCAGGAAGTGATGCTCCTGATGGGTGTTCATTGTGCCAAAGAGGCCAGAGGGCTTCCTTTCTCCCTACACACCATCTTCCCTGTGTAAGCACCCATTTCACAGCCCCTTCTCCACTAGACCCTGGGATGTTTCAGGGCTGACAGTAGAGGTGAAGTACAGACAGCGACTTGCACCTCTTGTTGATAGGGCAACTGAAACCAGCATTTTCCAATTTCTGTTAATTTGATTGACAGATTTAGGTTCATTTTAGCAGTTATCTGCCACCCTACTCCTCTTTGGAGTGATGCAATGGCTTTCTTGACCCTTTGCTGACTGCTTGTGCACAGCAATGTGCAGAGCAATCTCCATTGCAATCACAGGAAACTTTACTGCCTTTGGCTTGCTGACAACATGCAGACCCACTGGGTGGGACCTACTGTTTTTGGACCTGCTGAGACCTTGCACATCTATATAGGAGCCTCTAACTGTTGCCAGTGGTGGAAGAAAGGATCTGGATGGATCTTGTTTTGGTTGCAGTGAGTACAGCAAAATTTTTCCACCCATCTCCCATGTCTTGCTGCCCTTTCTACTGTGAGATCCTTTGAGGCAGTAACTCTCTGTTACAATGATTTAATAGTGCACCTGGCTGACAGAGCTGCACTGTTTGCTGTGGACCTCCAGGATTACAACTGAAGAACTAATATCAGAGACTAAAAGCTTAAGAGCAAGAATAGGATTTTGTGTCTGATGTTCACGTGGAAACAAAGACAGCTTTTCAAAAGTCTGTCTCTGCAGCCTGCGCCAAAGTGACCTGTCAGGGTTTCATCTCAACTTGACATTTTGGCAGTGCTCCTCAGGTAAGAACTGAGAGGGCTGTATTTTTTTCAGAATTTCACTTGAAAGGGATTTCAACAGTTCTGTTTCTATTTCCTTCTGGCAAGAAAAAATGGTTTACATGTGGGAATCGCATGAAGCAGAAAATACAGCTCTTTCGCCACATTCCTCTTTCTTGGCAACAAGCACAAGA
This sequence comes from Rhea americana, assembly GCF_003343005.1. NCBI lineage: Eukaryota > Metazoa > Chordata > Aves > Rheiformes > Rheidae > Rhea > Rhea americana. Next base: position 1,168,650 of record NW_028186690.1, on the reverse strand, counting down.
GTGACTTTATGACTGGTCTGTATCACAGCCTAAACAGCAGTCACATTCAGCAAAGAGGTTGTTCACTGTCCTTGCAAGACAGATGTGTCATTTCTCACACTGTCTTTGTCTAGATGCTGCATCAAAGAAAAGTTCAGATCTGAGTTATCCTAAAACTCATAGCCCCATCTTCTATCAAAAAGATAACAAGATATTTTTAATATGAAATAAGTTTCCATCTCTACCCTTGGTTAACTAATAGCTAATGTAACATTGCTTTTGTATTCTATATTATAGTATAAGGTATTCAAAAAGATGACTCTGGCATCATAGTACCGACACTTTTGAAAATGTTTCTGTCCTGGCTCACCCACCACATTTTCCTTCCATGGAAGAAAAATACTGTGAGGCCACTCAAGAGGAAATGAATTCTGGAGGTAGTTAATCATTTCTGCAAGTGCAAGGTGTGGGATGGGAGATAGGATTCACAGGCGGCAAACTGCAGCAAGACATCGAGAGAATGTGTATTCTGAGTGCCATTAATTTCATTGAGTCCATGGGACTAGAAGTGGCCTAGTTAATTAAACCATCTCGCTGAAATGGATTCAAAATAGGTTTTGTTTAGCATTAAAATCAGCTTTAGCCTACCTTCCTTATGGGTTATATTAAGATAATTTATTATATATTTGAAGATGTAGATTATGCAATATTGCTGTGTTTATAGAACAGAGTTACTTGTTTAAATGTGGTACAACATTTCTATGCTGTTCACCTCATCTCACTCATTTGAAAATGCTGGTACAGACACATAAAGGTGAGATTCATGGAAAACTGACTGTTACAAAAGACAAAAGTTGCATCACCCACTGGTGTCATGCAGTACCTCTTCACTTCCAGATGTCTACAACAAAAGCCAATTCAGTTTGAAAACCCATATTCATTCCTTTGTGTTCACCCGGTAAATCACTGCGCAAGCTGGTATGGTTAGCTCAGGCTTACAATACTGGGAGTGATGCAGGCCTACCTTGAAGTGTGCTGATGAGCCAGGTAGAGGAAGTGAGACTGAAATAACATCTGTTTGATCAGCGTCTGGCTCTATTCACTTTTATTATCTTCATCCCATTCCCCATGCAATAAAATGGGTGTTATTTGTATAGATAATACATAAGGGAGAGGAGTCCACTAAGTACACAGATGGTAGACCTTCATCTCAAATTAAAATTATCATCTTTTGGTAGCCCAAAATTTGTTTAAATGAAAGCAATAATGCCCACAGGAGTGCAAGAAACAACTGCATTGTTGTACGGCTACCCTATTTTCTTAGCAATGAAAGATTATCTTTAATTTAAATAATTTCTTAATTTTAATTTCATCTGAGATTTTACCATCTGTGTGTGCATTGAAGTCCTCCCTGTGCTCTTAGAAAAGCTCTTAGTCTCCCTACTGCAAGCTCTTTAAATAAGACAAGCTAGAGAGATGTTCAGCAGAACTGATCAAAATTGACTTTAAAGGGAAATTTTAATAACTGGCATGTTAAAGTGCTATTCACTCTGAAGTTGTGTAAACTTAAGTTCTGTATTTTCTGAAGTGTTCCTCTAAAGAAGAATGAATTCCAGAAATATGCTAGAATACTTAATCAGTAATTCTATGAGATGCCACAATTTTTAATAAAGAATATGGCTCACTGAAATTATTACTGAGAACAAAAATTCACCCTAAAAACTTGAGCTCCCAGACAGATCTATGCTTAAGGGAATAATAAATCTCATTGTCCCTCAAACCATCCTGCTATTACAGACTGGGAGCATTTGAGTGAAAAAGATTAATTTTGTGAGTGAAGCTTTCTAAGACTGTATCCTGAGAAATGATACTTGTAGAAGGACTGAAGATGTCCAAACCACAAAATGCAAGCATAGTTATTTTTATACACACAGAAACACATTCCCAGTGCAGAAGTGCTTCCTCACGTTTCTTATTCAGGGTGCAATGTAGTACAGAAACAAATGGGAATTAGGTTCCGGAGGTTCCTAAAGGAGTGCCTTTAGATCTGCTTTATGGCCTGTCCTGAGCTAAGCAAGTGAAGGAGCATGGAAAAGTGGATGCTCCAGAAACTCTTAGGAAAATAAAGTTCTAAACTTTTTGGTAAAGTTATCAAAATTTTCTCACTCCCTCTATATTTTGTAGCTATCCTGCCACCTAACATTTCAGAGTAGTTCATGTCACCAGTTGTCCTCCTAAAACAAACCCTTTGTAATCAGCAGGATGTGTAAATTACAAATGAGCACAATCATCCTATCAACATATCAAACAAGGATCTTAAACAGGACATGACAAACTGAGGCATGAAAATGGGATATTATAAAATAAATTGTCATTTAAATCAAAGGTAGATAAGACGTGATCTATAAAGCAATGATTTAAAATGTATATTTTATATTTCCATCTACCAATCTCTCAAAAATACGCCTTGTCTTTCACTACACAATTTCAATGCACGGAAAATTCCTAATAAGAAGCCATATATTAATAGGAGACAAGTAGATTCAGATGCAAGGTAACTGACAGTCACAAAATGCAAAACAATCAGAAAATTAGTATCTGCTCTGTCTCTCTTTGTGATGTTTTCTTCACATGTAATGATCAGTATTAGTGTCCTGAAATAGACAATATAATGGTTACCTACAAAACTAACTGCAGATAGGTGAAGTGTCATTAATTAAGCAATTAATACTCTCTGAAATCAGTCATTATCACCACTGTTTGGTTATGAGCCATTAATATTTTAACTATCAAGTCATTAACAGTGGTAATAATCAGTTCTAAGGGGTTTATTGCTAGAATAAACCACTTTTAAACATTTTAAAATTTCTGAAAATGATTTTGGTCTGTTTTGACTTTAACTTTTGCTTCCTTGGAATATCTCTGCATGAAGAGCTGGTTTCTATTCACGTATGAATGCAAGTGTGGCTATGCACGTACACATACAACATAATCCTGAACAGAATTTGTCCTCAAAGCATATGGCAGAAGCTCTCTGCTGCCGGTATTATTGTATCTGCGATGTTGATTCCCAGCCATGGCTGCTCCCACCAGCCTTCTTTATTTTCTGATGACAGCACTACAGCTTACCTTGATCACAGAGACCTGAGACACTTCAGTCATAGCCTCTAATCCCATCTCTTGCAACAGGCTTTGGCTCTCTTTTGATTTAGCTAGATATATGCAATTATTCTCAGATGAGCTTCTGAGAGGCAAAGAGATATAGTCTAGACCAGGCAATATTATTTTTGTGGCTGTACATGGAGTAAGCCTAATATTTAGACTCAACCTCTCTATATCTGTTAAAATATTAGAATTTATTTTACAGATATCTCCTCAACAAGGTTAAATCATACCACTCAGGAGAAATAAGTTGACACAGAAATGTATATTTCATGAGAGTAGTCCCAGGCCAATATCATATTCACATGAATATAGCTACAGATCGGAAAGAGAGATAAAAAAGATAAGATATAAAGAGCATCTTACCTCTCTGGAAAGCAAAGATCACTTTCTCCCAGGAGACACAGTATTTTCTAACTTTGATCCTATCTAGTCAGGAAGGAGGTGGTATCTCTTTTCTGACACTCCAGAATCTCCGTCTCTAAGTCTCTGCTGGAAAACTAGCTTTTTAAACATTCAACCCTTTCCTTGATTCAACAAATATATCATAACAACAACAGGCAAAACCCTGGTCTCAGTACTTGAAATTGTGTATAACGGTAGTCATGGAGGTAGGCATAGGCACGAAACCGGCCAGAAAGCAGAACCAGAAGTAGATAGACAGCATCATGGTAAAGTGTTATCAGAGTTTTTCATATTGTACTCCCTCCTCCTCACCCTCATTGTACTATATGCTGTTTTTTTTTAATCGCTATTTTTCCAAATATGCTTACAGATGTTAGCTCTTAGTAACAAAGTCTTCTATTTCCAGAGACATATGACAGTGTCACCCTTCACATTTGACAATTACTTTACATTGTGAGAAACAAGAAAAGTTCTTCTAGTGGGCAGGTTTGGTTTCAAGGCCCCATCCCACAATATTTCAGTACAAGATGTCTTTTGTGTTTTGCCTGACAATTTCCTAGCATGGAGTTGCTGCCAAAAGCAACCCAGTAGCTCTGTGGGCTAGATTCTGCTCAGGATTAAGTCAGTCCAATAATCTCAGTCATTGAAACTACAGAGAATACAGAAATGGGGCTCAGTGCCACCTTCCTTGTTGAATCACGCTTCTCCCTGGCAGATTGAGAATGCATGTGGTCTCTTTCACAAATACTGAATATACAAAAAGTTGGCATAAGCTGCACCTCAGAGCACCACTTGTTTTAACAGTTTGCATTATGAATGTACTTTCCAAGAAACAAGAAAAGCATGAAATAAGCAGCATACTGGATCTTTTAAAATAGAATTGAAACTGAGCATAAACAATGCAAACGTCTCTAGGCCTTTTCCTCAGAAATCCAGGTAATAGGAATGTCTACCAGCAAATATACATCTTTGTTCAGTGTTCTCAGTCTTTGATGCTTCACTTCTTCCTAAAGACAGAGCAGCCACCCAGAGCTTACAATAATTGTCTGTGTCCAACTGTCTCCCATATTTACTCCTTCTTCTCAAAGATAACAATGTGCTTCTTTCCTATTCCTTCTCCAGCTATCCTTTTTAAGAATTTTTTGCAAAGATAATAGCTACATTTTCATATGGAAAGAAACTTGCACATTCATAGAAAACAGCATGATGAATGTGAGATTTATGAGTTAACAGAGCAGTCAGTATAGACATCCAATAATTATTACGATGGGGGAAAGGATGATTTAAGAGATTGGTAATTAGACAAGGAATCTCACTTCTAGGTTGCTAGTTACAGCTCTGCCAAGTCAGTAGTTACTGAAGGACATTCATTTTTGACAGCTATTTGGTGGCCTGTGGAAAGGTATTGATGGAAAAAGTCTATGGTAGCCTTACACATTTTCAGAAGTGGAAAAAAAATTTCTTTATTCTTTGCTAGGATATACCAAAGTTCATCCCATTCTGTGGGCAGAGTAGTGAGATTCTCATGTAAATCTGTGTTCTTTAGTATATAAAAGAAAATACTACAAAGGAAAGCTTTTGTGTTCAGCCCTAGAAACTTAAATAGAGAGGAGGAGCTAAGGGTTCTGGATTAATAGCAGAAGGTCGTTCTTTGCTTGTCTACCCGAACACTAACCACAGTTTCACCATCTGCTCCTGTTTATATCTCATTCATATTCCAGAACTCGTTCATATCCAAGACTGAGATCCATCATCACTTTTATTGACAAGTGACAACTTCAGCAAACATAACAAAATATAGGATCAAGAAGTTTAATTTAGAGCACTACTGCTAAAGATCTTCCTTCAAGTCAAGCTGGCACTGCTAGAGTTATTATTTATTTCCTTTCCAAATGGGCAAGAAGATGTAGATAGTCGCTGTCCAGGCAAATTGCAGTTGAACAACTGATAGAGTCTGAAAAGAACATGCAGACAGTTATGTCAATAGGATGGCACATTTGCTCTCCACCAGCTTGGCATTGTAAGTTAGTTGGTTTTCTGTAGACTTAGTGAAATAGATGTAAGAAGGGTAGGAGTTTCATGGAAAAGTTCAGAGAGGATCCTGCTGGTTGAATCCACTGGATCATGGCCCTGAAATAATGCTGAGACAAGGTGGCTGGAAAAAGTAACAAATTGGTTGAACGGTCCCGGAAAATTCCTCTATTTCTTCATTCCTTCCCTGATTAGCTGAGAACTAGCTGAAAAATTTGGAAAAGTATTATTTTTTGCCAAAGAAGATAAGCAGAACTTTGTGTAATTTCTGGAATTTCTCAAACAATCCTCCTCTCCCATACCCCTGATGTGCTGAGAAAAATATGGGACCTGCAAGAACCACGAGGGACTGGAGGGAGGGTTGGGGGACATGAAATGTGGGAACATGTGGGAAGGGAAAAAAATGTGTGAGGCTGCGAGAGTGATCGCAGTAAACCTATCCCTGCCATAGAGGGGGAACAGAAACCAGCAGAGAGAGACCAAGGTAAGAGGGAAGTTGGCTTCTCTCCATTCTCTGTTTCTGCTGGGTAGAAGAGGCTCTTAGTTGCCATGGCTGCCAAGAACCTGCGAGTGCAACTCACTAAAAATAACTCTCACTGTTCAGAAAGATACAGATCTTACAGATCAGACAGAAATGAACTCATTCCTTCTATTATTTACAACCCTTCATTCCTCCTCCTCCTCTGGAAATACCCCTGAAATGGAAGGCGAATTTTAAAGTGGCAGATTTTTTTGTGCTGATTTAAACCTGAGCTGCATCAGGCACCTACTTAGATTTACTTCCTCCCACAAAAAGATCCCCAGAAATAGTTCATAATTGCACACAGTATATTTGCAATCCACTCTGAAATCTAGTCTCAGGAAGTCTTTTCATCCCAATATATGACATGAAGTTTGTCAAAAAAAGCATTGCACATTTGGATGGGAAATGATCTGGATTTACCCTGAGAATAAAAAGGGTAATAAATAGGGCTAAACAAGAAATAAGATTTGAAGTACATATGTGACACAGTAACCAGTGAATCTTGTCCTATAATATCGATCTGTTTAAGGCCACCTTTGCACAGCAGCACAATAGCAACGCTGAACATCAACCATCCCTGCAAGATATGTCGAGATCCACAGAGAAAAGACATATCTGTTGGGGCAGCATATTTTCATTACAAATATCTCTGTTATATTGCCTAGGTGGGGCCTTCAGTACATAGTGGTGAGGTAAACAGAAATTCCAATTTTCTTTTTAGTTCACCTTTACAATGATGCTGTCAACTGGAAATGAAAAAGGAAGGAGACACTGCAAGAATATTCACCCACAACAGAGAAAGGAAAAAGTAAGTGTAAATGCCAGCTGCAAATATAGAAGAAAAGAGAAGCATGCTTGTAAATATGTCCACGAAAAAAAATAGAGAAAGCAAATGAGAGAAATAAATTTTAAAAACAATAAAATATCTAAGAGTCTGAACTGTAATATTTTTTAAATCTATTTTAGACGATAGAATGACAGAAATCTATGTGTGACAAAGTCAGGCATGACACCACACAGACTTGTCCTTCTTTCCACAGCAGGTATTTGGGGTATTTGGTTGGTTAGGTGATTTGCAGAGTACTTGGAGGGAGACTGTAGGACAGGGTATTTTCAGAAGGTACCTGGAAGCCCGAATATTTGCCTATGGTTTGAGTACACTCTGAAACCACACTGTCTCCACAAAAACTTCCCATACTAAAGAAGGGAAGAGATTACTTACTAAAAATATGAGTTACATCTACTTCAAAAGGACTAGCAGGTTAAATCAAAATTACCGCCTGTCCATGGTATTATTCATGGGTCTCAAAATATTCTATATGCTTTATGGTAGACCTATTTTATAGAGAAATTTTGTAGTTTGTTGATGAGCAAGTGAGTAGTCTGGGGCTTAGCAAGAAAAAGGTTGCGTTTTACTGATGATGGAAACTAATGACCCACCTACTGGATCATCTGGCCTTTTTTGCCTCTATCCCACCTTCTTCCTTCTTATGTGGTTTCAACAACTTTGAAATTGTCTGATCCTTATACTGGTCACTGGAGCAGAAGCAAAGACCCATTTTTTCCTATTTATTATTATTTATTATTTTTCTATTTATTTCCTCCTACAAACTATTGGCTTAAATATTTGGTGGTACATTTATTAGGTAAAATCTTGCTATTAACTCTTTCAAGGGGTGGTGCATGAAGCCTTCCTGGAAATACACGTCTTGTGCAAAAAGAGAAAAGAAAAGATCTTTTGCCATAGACTATAGGAGCTCTCTGAAGAGAATAAACTATATCTGTAAAAAAAAGCTTATTTTGCCAGCAAAGAGCTGTATATGCCTGAATTCTATGCTGATTAGAGAGGTGACTTTTCGGCTACCAGTACTGCCCTGCTAGCAAACTTTTAAATATAAGCAAAATTGCACATAAACTAGGATTTTCTACCGTGCTGTTCAGCTGCTGCTGTGGACCAATATGAAGATACTTATTCTGGAAAAATAAATGTCCAGAGGGTATAAGCTACCCTTAACATGATCTAACCGAATCCAAAGTACAAAATAGCCTTCATATCCAAGGGGAAAAAGAAAACATATGCTTAACAAAACTAGGGAGGACCCAAAACCTATTTAAACTCTCGTTGGCTTGAAGACCAGATCTGCAGTACTGTGGTCTAATGCAATCATTACATAAGAGCTGGGTAGCCCACCTATCAGTTTTAACTTGTATCATTATGTTTTATCATATTTCCTAAATTTCTGGGTGCTTGAGATACAGATTGCATCATAGATGAGGGTTTTGGTAAAGCATTAATATAGTGAATGAATATGCAAACTATATTTACATGGAAATAAGTAAAATATGGAACTGGAGCTGCTGAAAGGAAGGAGTCCTGCCAGTAAGTGCAATTCAAAGAGTTTGGGGTGCAAGGGAAGGGGTTACAGATATGAAGGGGGATGTGCAGAACCACAGGGATATATAGTAGGGCCAATATTTACTTAATACCTTTATTAATAATCATGAAGATGGCAGAATAAAACCACATTCATTAAATTTGCAGATGATGCTAAATTAGGAGATATTATACAAGTCAGGATCTAGAAATGTAATATAAAGCAGCTCAGAGAAATATAGGCTCAGAATAGCAAAATGAGATTCAGCTTGTAAAAATGCAAGCTAATGTATGCCACTGGGGAAGAATAACTTGGGCTTGGGGAAGCCACAAATTCAATAGAAGGGAAAAACCTCAGGGCGACAGTGGGCAACAAATTACACATGAGCCTTGCCTACAGTATGGGTGCAAAGGGGTGACACCGTTGTGGGTTGCATACGCAGAGGCACTGGCTCTTAGAAGAGAAAGGAAATGGGCAGGTGGATTCAGGCTACAGGGTTGAATTCATTATATCAATTTAGCTTTAAGACAAACATACATGACATTCCCTTAATTCAGGTACCTTTGTGAGGGGAAATTTCTAGAGATGATTTCTGGGATGCAAGTTGTCTCTGGTGTTCAGGATACAGAGTTTGAGGGCTGACAAAGTGGGGTGGGCTCAGAGAACGACGACGACGGTGATTCAGGGGCTGCAGAGAATGGCAAACAAAGAACCGCTGAGGCGTGGGGCGAAGCGACGGGAGGACCTACAACCACCTGGAAAAGGAGTAGTCACACCCTGCACGCGAGATCACAGCTGGTTCTGTTGTCATCTTGACTACAGTGCAAGGGTGGAAAACAGTCATGTACTACAGTGCAGTAGTTCTAGCCTCTTAAGGAGGGAGATGTCTCACTTGTGGGACTTTTTCTGAGTAGCGATAGCTAATGAAAATACTCAAGAGAAGCAATTCTGCATTGATGAGTGGTAATGATGTAAAAAGTCTTCATCCTCTGATTTCTGCTATTCTAAGTGCAGAATACTAGATTTACAGCTGCCTGTTTTCATATTTGTAATAAAAGTAAAGATGTTGAATTGCTTCAGAGTTTATTTGGAGGAAAATTAGAAGGCTGGGGGGAAGGTTACACAGGGGAATGTGATCAAAGACGAATTAATATTCCCCATGCCCAAAGGTTATATATGCCTTCTTACAATAGATACAGTAAGAGTGAAAATGACACCAGGGATTAAAGGAAAATTACCCAAAGAGAAGAGCACTTGGAAACTAATTTACCAAATATGAAGAAGAAATACACAACAAAATCTGGAGGATACTTTATAAATGTTCAGGTCAAGAAATAGGATAATACAGAATGTTTACTAAGAAAATACACAGGAATGTTTATGACCATTCTTCAGTTTCTAACAGAGCTAATCAGATATATGAGAACAAAATAGGAATAGATTCCTAAATCCTAATAAATTCCTGGATTTTCAAGTTTACTCATGTCAAGAGTTCCAGTGAAGCAGAAAAATAGTGTGAAAAAATTACATCCATGAGTGAGTGTGTTCTTGATTTGTCTGAGGCTATTTATATCTTGCCTGACTATTTCCACACTCAGAAGCATTTGTAATAGGAAATTATCCACAAGCAAATCTTATCTGGCAAATTTTCCATAAGCATTTTGTCTCAGATATAGTTGGATCGTAGATTTGAAATTTGCATTTGAAAATCCAAACCATTAGTGTTTCAGGACTTGATGGAATGAATGTAGGAATCCAAAGATTGATTCATGTGCTTGACTTCATGCCCTGCAAGTAGTTGCATTGCCTTCAGCTCCAAAGGGAATTGACTGGAGCTACCGTCAGTGCGTGAAGCTGAGCTGAGGTACACATCTCTGTGGGAACAGTGGAGGTCCCAATCTGGCAGTGAGACTGTGCTGGCTCTCTCTTTCCTCAGGCAGATTTCATTGCAGGACAGGGCCCGTCCATATGCAGTTTGCAATCAAATGCAACGCTGGGGGGGGGTACAAATCAAGCTTTTATGTATTTTTCAAATAGTCAGAAGCAATACAGGTGCGTTAAACCATTAAAAGAATGTCTGTAGAATTCATCAAATATGAATACAATATATGACAATAAAGATACAAATGATTTCTAGAGCTTTCTTCCTTTTCTCTCCTGCTATCTCTATATAGTAAAGCAGCTAAGAGCTAGGAGCTACAGGAGCTAATACCCCTTGTACATCATGAGTGAAATACTCACTAAGCTCCGATCGGCTTTACCCCTGGAAAACCAATGACATTAAGGGGGCTGCAGAGGTGTCACTGAGAGCACAATTTGAAACCAGTGTGTTACACAGTTATCTCAGAGGGGCTAATTTGGCCTGCAGGTCTTTATTGCTGCTGATGGTAGGTGAAATGGAGAGAAGCTGCAGCTGACAGTAAGAGCCCACAGTGAATTTGCAGGACTGGCAGTTACAATATCCTTTTTTTTTATTTGCAAGCTGAGTCTGTTTGATAAAAGTACAATAAACATGGAGCTATTTTTACGAAGTCATTTTTCAGAGCGGAGCTGAATTTAATAGCACCTCAGACAAACCCTACGGCCTCCTGCCAAGATCTTCTCATAGTCTGCAGCTCCTGCAGAGACTCCTCCTGAAGCCAGGTTGTAACTTTGATCCTCTTCTTTATAGCTATGAGTCAGGGTCAGTTATACCTGTGTGGGCTTTGGAGAGCCCATTCACTGCACTGGGATGTAATTTTAAAAGGTTTAGTGGAGAAAAGACATCTAAGAACAACTGGGAGCAACTGGTATATGCTTATGAAATTGTCCTGAGGAAACAAGGCATACTATTATCATGTTTTTACATCTAGGGATTTATGGTATAGCGACTTTAAGCTTTGATCCTACGAGATTGAACCCCAAGGGTTCCCATTCCCAGCTCTATGCAGACCTGGGCTCAGACTGAGCACAGATCCTCTATACATCTACCTTACTCAGACCATGATATTAGGACTTCCCTCAGGAGGAAACTGGACTTTGGGCTTTGTCTGACATTACTGACAAATCTTCCACCACAAGGGCTGAAATTTGGAAGCAAGGAGGAGCAAGACACAAGGTCCAGGGGCCTGTGCAATTGGCAAGTGTGCCCTTGGATATCCGCTGAAGTGGGTCCTTCAGAAAGTCCTATGCTTTTCTGCAGAGTAGCTGTAGAGCCAGCCCCAGAGGCACTTCAGCTGGAAAGACATACGGCTTAGAATTTGGCCTTGGGCTTCTCAGTATATATAAAGATAAAAAATACTAAATACTAGCCCAGAGCCACACTCTGACTGAAAAGGCCATGATCTTCCTTTAAAAACTGAAGGACCTGGATGTTACAACTGGGTAGACTCCCTGTCTAACCCCACCATCTCTTTGATGGTAAGGAATGGGGCAGAGAGTCCCTCAGGCACACACAATTCACTAGCTTCCACAAAAGTAAGACAGGTTCCCATTAGCTTCAACAGGATCAAGTGCTTTGAGATGTCTGGGATCACCAAGAGCTCACCTTACCTTTCTAATCTTATGGGTAAATCTGTGCACAATGCACCAAGTGCAATTCTTGGTGCAGTGTAAATACGTGCACTACACATTAAAATAATTCAGTGAGGTGCAAGTCCTATGGAGAAAGGATGTAAAACTGGTTTTACGATTATTACAATTGCTGTTGTTATTTTTGCTTTCCTTGTTATAATTATGATGATGATGATTACTTTTTTATTGATACTCCTTATTGTCTATATTTGGAAAAAGGAAAAGAAACTATTGTCATGCTCTCCATGTAAAAGTGCCAGGGGAGCTGTTAAAAATAATGATGAAAAAGTCTCTATCTCCTTCCTTCCTCTTTTTTTTTTTCATAGAAACACAAGAACACATTGGATGGCACTCGGACCTATAAAAGTAGCATATGGCTTACACAATAACATCATCCATTAAAAAGAGAGAGAGAGAGAGAGAGAAACCCGTTCATTCAAATTTGAAAGTTGCTTCTTTTCAGTGTGACACACCAGAGCGACTATCAGTAACGGGCTTCTTTCTTCCCAAGCAGTTTTCCACCTCAATGAAAAGGGTTCATCATAACGTGCCATGACAATGTCTCATTTTTACCCACTGTTCCACTGCTTTTTTGACTCCTTTGATTAAAAGGATCATATTTTAGTGTCTCACGTGATAACTGTATAAGCTGGGGTAAGTAAGTAGCTGATCTACTACCACAGGATAAAATAGTTTGAAAGAATTTTAATAGGGGCTGGCAGATTTCAATATTATTTGAGGGTCATGGAGTGTCTGACATTTCAATTTGTTATCAGGCCACTCATATCACTGGGGCAATCATTAAATATACACTCTAATAAGGTTTCTGCTATGGAGGGTCATTCATTATTGACAAGGAGGAGAGAAATAAATACCTTCCCAGGGACAGCCTCAGCATGTAATACAGTAAAAATTGCATAGAGTCTGGAGCCATATTTTCTAGATTTGCTAACAAACCAAGCATTATATTTTCAAATCAAAGCAAACAAAAGATTGTTGATAAAAACAGAAGTATTCAAATTCCTGGATTTACATACTGTTGGAACGCTCATTAGAATCACACAAATAAAAAAAAGCCTGATAGATCACGAGTTGGCTTATTTTACCACTATGATGGGAGCTAATAACCCACTTGTGTCGTCTTTGGCTTTATGAGGTCTTTACGCCTGGGACAGTCTTTGCATATTACAATTAATCATCATCTATCATCAAGCTCCAGTAGCTATTTAACAGATGAGCCATCTTCACCTTTAAACTACATAAACCTGTGATTTAGCTTGGAAAGAAAGGACTGCATTCTTCATAAAGGTTTATTAATATTTTTCCCCTTAGATTAATGTCTAGTTTATTGAGGATGTGCTATAAAGGTATTTTCTTTCTTAAAGCACTTGTTTTGATTTTGGATTTTCCTCAAACAGACTCAGGCTCGTATACATCTCTCTCATCTTTAAAATACTGACTGTGTTGTTCTTTAAAACCAGAAGTACAGGAAGAAGAAAAAACGAGTTTGGAAGAAAGCAAAAAAATATTGTTAAAAGGACATTTGCAAGGATTCTGACAGAGCTATTTACTTCCAGAACCTAAGTTTGGAAAAAAAATATTTTTTTTTTTTTTGAAATCTTTTCTTAGATGCTTAGGAATAAAAATAAATTACATAGAAAATAGTGTGTAGTGGGGTTTAATATCTATTTCAGCATTTGCTGAAGAAAGAGCAGGGTTGTCCTAATGCATGCTTACCAGAAACTGAAAGGGCCTAATCCAGCAATTACATGTTTTCTCATACAGGCCCATAGCCCTGATCCAGATCAACAGCAGAACTTTTGCCTCCTATATCAGGAGGATTTGGTCCAAGAGACAATTCAAGAGAGCATCAGGCTCAAGCAAAATGGATTCTTTTCATTTACTGTTAGAGTGGATGAACCACAACATCCATGGTGACAACGAATTAGCTTACAAAATTTCTTCCAGGTTTAATAATATAAGGTATTATTAATAACCCAGGTAAAATGACATGTCTCCCACAATTCAATAAGGTGAGTCTGTCTTTTTAATTCATGAAAAGAGCTTTAATTGGATCAGAACACCAACCAGCAGACAAATAAGTTGACTGGTTTCACTTGAAAATATACCATCTTTTGATGCTGGTTGGAGTTGGATTTATTTTGTTTAGTTATTTATTTCAGAAACAGAAAATGTGTTTTGATTCATGTGGTTACATAGCAACTCCATGATAGTAGCAGATCTAAACCACCACCATCCTGAACAGCACCCAAATGAAGATATAAATATTACTGCAGTGTCAGAAATACTAATTTCATGACCCACTCTACATTATTCTCTGTAACTTTACCCATCCCACATTTCCTCCCTTGGCCTTGCTGTACCTGTGCTTTGCCTCTATACTATGCTCCAGCAGGGATGGAGCTACCTATCATTTCCACACTCCATCACTGGGGAAAGGATAGGACTGAAAAGGCTGTGCCTAATTCCCCAGGTATTGTTTCCTCCAGCCAGGGGAGCTCATTTTCCTTCCCAAGACCAGAACGGAGCAGAGCAGAGTAGAGCTGCCACCCTGATATGATCCGTGTGACCTGCGGGGCTAGGTGAAAAAAGGATGAGAAAAATCAGTGCTGGGATGAGTGGTGATCGTACAGAGCGGTGGTCTGAACATCAGCTGGCACAGCATTCTCCACCAAAGAATGAGCTCCCTCAAAGCTTATCCGGCCAATGAAGAGCGGCTTGTAAAGCGTTCGAGTGCCCCACAACAGTCCAAAATGGCTGAGCAGAGTCACAATATTTTAGGGCATCATAACCTTCTCAATGTCTGTCTTGTGAAAAACATGGGGTCATTAACAGACACATACAACAAATATTTTCTCAAATTTTTAATGAGATCATAGTCATCCCATACATATTTGTATTTAAATAAATAAGACATACAGACAATTCTGCTAGACTTTGAGAAACTGGACAATGAGTAAAAATACAGTCTTTAAGAGAAATAACATAGGCATAGCAGATCAATGTCAGTGTTTTCTGATGTTACCAGGTAATCATCAAAGAGAGCCTCAGATAAAATCCCAACAGATGTACCAAATATAGGAATGAGCCAAGCTCACTTAAAAGTTACACAGTCCAGGTCAAGTAACTAGATTTATGCAGGTATGGTCTACAAGATTTGCGCAGGATAACAGGAGCTGGGCATTTAACCGATGCAAGTCAGTTCTCTTTATTTCACTGACAAAATGAATTAAAGTAAATTGAATTAGGGCTGCTTTAATGCAGAATAAGAATGTCTATAATGAGGATCAATGCAGTTTAACAAACTCATTTTAGCCAATATACTGTTACTTCATTCAGATGTACTTTTCTATCTCTTCCCACATAGTGGAGCTCCCAGGAAATGCTGCGTTGTGAAAACAAGGTTTAGACTCAGTGCAATCAGTACAGAGTTACAGAGGGTGGCCGAGCACAAAATTCCTCCCCAGGAGTGGTCCACATTAAGGGCTGCTGCTCCAGTGTTACAGACACCTATAACACATATTTCATTCGGGCTCCCAAGCAGTGATTTCATACTTGAGAGGAATAAATTGGTACAGGACATTACCAGGCAGTAAAAAGCTGCTGTCATTCTTACTGCAGTGCCACAACTAGCTGTGGTTGCTGGAGCTGACATGAAAATGAATGCCATCTACTCTTCAGTGTTTTTCAGTGCCCTTTGAAAGGTGGCATCTGCTTGTGCAAAGTCATTCACACCAGCAAGGCTGTGCAATTTGTGGTTATGGAGGCACAGTGGCTGTTAAACAGGGCACAGAGCTGGTCTATTGCCTCTCATCCCCTCTACGCTGTGTCTGAGTCAATTATTGAGAAGCCAAAATGGTTCTGGCCAAAAATGCAAAGAGGCAGAGTTCAGAAGAGTGGGAGAACTTAGAAAGATCATCTACTGAGCTATAATACCAAAATATACATATACATATATACATATATATATATATATATATATATATATATATACACACACACACACATACCAGCAGAAAATGGGCTGCAGATAGAAATCAGTGTGGATTTTTGATTCACATGTGGGAAAGCAGTTCTGGAGGTAACAATACCCAAATAATACAGAGTCAGGTTAGTTTTCTCTTTCTGAACAGCTCTGATACTTTACCTGGATTCTCCACAGTACTTCTGAAGTTAAACATCTCAAAGAAATATGATCAAATGAAGGCTCTCACAGCAAATTTTGTGGAGGTCAAGTGGGATATTTGAATTCTGCCAGAGATACTTTCAAAGAAAAACACTGAGTGGCATGCAGAAACTGCTCTGACAACCGAAGGGACCTTTTGGTGAACTACACGTATTCAATATGCTAACAAAATGACAGCTCCTTTCTACATGGCATTCACCTGTGCACCCTACCCATTGGGACCACTAACACACCTATCTATTACTGTGTTTTCTGCTGGCTGAAACAAGTGTATTTCTTCACTCATTTAATCACCACCCATCTTCCCATAACTAACTCTTTACTTATGAGCATGCTAACTAGGGCTGATCAGAGCCATGAGTAGGAAATGCAATTTTGTTCTCCAATTGCCCTATTCATTATCCTCCTCAGCATTTACATTCTGCACAACATTAGGATGCTGCATATAATGTGATCATTTACTACTTGGCTGTGACTGCCAAATGCAATGAATAAAATAGAGTTTTCTGAGAGAGTTATCCTACATCCAGGAAAAACACAGCTTGTTTTAATGGGGTTTAAAAGTGATCAAGTATTGTGCAATGTTTGCATAATACACAGTCTTTGTTATCAGTTTTCTTTTACATATAGAATAAAATTGGTTAATATTTACATTGGTTAAATGAGTCATGAAGCAACATATTGCTTTTCAGACCAGTGTGAGTCAGAATGTAATATTATACCTAATTGCTCTATTGTTAATATATCCATGAATAGCCAGAAAGAAGAGGGTTTTTTCCTCCCCTATTCAGTTAATTTTAGATATAAAAATATTAGCTGGCTCTAGAGACTGGAGAAACACAAAGCTGCTGTGCTTTTCCCAGAAAAGAGCTGCTTTGATCTGGTCCAGGCAGAAGACTGAAGGATGCACTTGTTTCAAGCAGGAAATGAGATTTTAGAAAAATTCTATTTTTTTCAGAAGGCTCTTTCTTCCTTGCCTTGCCTTGCCCTGCTTTGTCTTGCCTTCCATGTTCTTCCCTTCCTTTCCTTTCCTTCCTTCTCTCTTTCTCCCATCTTCCCTGCATGGACTGGAATCAAGTTTTAGAAACTTTAAAACCCAAGACTGACTGATGAAATTGTATTTTCTCAAAAATGAAGTGTTTCTGAAGAGATATTTTCTTTCATTAAAGAGTATGGTACACAGAAGTTGGGTTATAGAGAGATAAAACACAGGTCAGAAAAGATATTTGAAAAATATATAATATTTCCCTGAAAGTCACAGTTTTTTCAGCACTACTAACCAGTGTGTGACAGAGGCATAAGTTAATTTTCTGGGGGAGAAATAAACATTTTTTTTTTAATGTAAGTGGTTTTCCTTCTAAGAATTGGATATGAAATCACCAATGTCATATAAGCTGTAGTTTGTTTAGTTTTCACAGCCTGGTCAGAGGTATTCAATCTTGTACATCATGTACACCTCAATTATTCATGCATTATCTGACCGCTTTATCAGAGGGGCTTTATGCTTTGGAAGCAGTTTATCTGAAGATTGCCTGTATACCTCCTTTACGTGTAGGAGAGGTTACACCCAGTGCTCACAGTTCAAAAGCAAGTATGGCTGCATTGCCACAAATGCTGCGCTTTTACAGTGAAACTCCTCCTTCATGATGAGAATCTTTAGATTGTACTTCTCAAATTATCTGTCTCATTTTCAATATTTTCCAGATAAATCAGCTGGGAATATATATTTTAATTTAAAAGTGCTGAGCATTTTTTGGAAACAAACGGATGCACTTTCAGGGACTAATTTACTAACTCTTGCCTCAATCAGTTTTTGTATGCCTCTGGCTATCAATGAATTACTGCAAAGCATATATTGTTGTATTGCGTATGTAGTAGCTGCACTGTTGATATTACCATTTGAAGCACTTCAGATTATCATGGGTATGAAATATGCTTTGTATAAAAAATAATATGCAAATCCTATTCTGTTCCAGAACATCAAGTGCAAAATAGGGCACAGTTTAGTCAATACTATTTAATACAGATTACATTGACACTGCTAGTAGAGTTTCTGGACACTACTGTAATATACATATTTCATCTCCACAGCAAAAACTATTTCCCTTCCCCGTGATAAGTCTTTTCTCCGTATCAATAGAAAGATCCACATGGAAGTGTTACTCTTTTATATATTCAAAGAAATGCTGTGGAGATATGTAGTGGAATATTCTATAAAAATGTGCTGTAATTTTCAGTAAAGCAAGTATTGTGTATGTGCATATAAGCACATAAATAAAAGGGCCTAATGTGAAGTTCTTGTATTGGCAGAACAAATTCTCCCCTCACACTTCTGGACACATTGGCAAATTACTAAAAAGAAAACTAAAAGTTTCTAAAGCATGTCTGCTATCTGGGAAAGGGTGCAAGCCTTCGCCCTTGTGCAACAATAAGAGGTGTCAAATAATGGTAATTTTGTTTATATATTTATGAAACTGAAATTGAGGCCACAAACCAAAGCATCCTTTTCCAGATGCTTTGTAGCTGAGGAGGCTAAAGAGAGCTCAGCTGCTGGATGTCCTCTCTGCCCACCAGAAAGAGGTCACTGCCTCCCCGTGCACATGCAGCAGCAGTGCAGAGAGTTTCCGTATCCAGGAGCAGTCAGTAGGATTAACTCAAACTGCTTTCATCAGGAAACCACATTAACCCAGCTATATCTCTCTGAAGCAAATGAGGAAGCCTCACACGAGCCAGGGCTATGGAAACAGCAAGAAGGGTGGTTATGAGCAGGGAGGGATGCTGCTGTCTTTAACTGGCATAACAGTTTGCACAGGGAATATCAGTCTTAGAGAGACTGAAAAGAATTAATGGAACTAAAGTTAGCTCAGTGTGACTTCTTTCAGAACCCTCTTCCCCTGCAGAGACTCCTGGTTTATGAATTTGAACTACTGATATATCTCATCATACGTTAGCCAGTTTTGACCTTGAAGGTACTATAATATGGTATTGACATTGAAAGTACTGGAGCTTTCCTGTGAAGTGAAAGCTCTAGAAACATGTGCTACATATAGCTCTACACTTGCTTCATAAAAGGATAGTTTTAAAATGGTGTTGATGTACACTCTTTGACTCTGACGAAACACGGTTAGTTAAATATTGCACAGGTCTCTGGAGCTGTGGAGGAGATGGAGAACCTGGTGATTTTTTCCAGAAGCTTCCGGGTGTTTCTGGACCTGGTAACAATCTGACTTTCCAGTACAACAACTTAATTTACAAAAAAAATGGAGCGGTCCTGGGTAATTTAACATCAAGAGGCTCTGTGTGCTAGAGCGTCTCTGCCACAAACAGGGAGGGAGGAGACTGCAGCTCCAGAATTGGATTCACCCTCCACAATTTAACCCAAAACATTCTCAAATTTAGAGGAGGAAGACATAGTGCATAATTTTAAGGCATGGGGAACTGAATGTACCAGTACAGGCTGGGGGCTGACCTGCTAAAAAATACCTCTGTGGAGAAGGACCTCGGAGTCCTGGTGGATGACAAGTTGACCATGAGCCAGCAATATGCCCTGGTGGCCAGGAAGGCCAATGGTCTGCTGGGCTGCATTGGGAAGAGTGTTGCCAGCAGGTCAAGGGAGGTGATCCTGCCCCTCTGCTCAGCCCCGGGGAGACCTCATCTCAAGTCCTGTGTCCAGTTCTGGGCTCCTCAGGACAAGAGAGACATGGAGCTACTGCAGAGAGTCCAGCGTAGGGCTATGAAGATGATCAGAGGGCTGGAGCATCTGCCCTATGAGGAACGGCTGCGAGAGCTGGGCCTCTTCAGCCTGGGGAAGAGAAGCCTGAGGGGGGATCTTATCAATGTGTACAAGTACCTGGAGGAAGGGTGTCAAGGGGACGGGGACAAACTCTTTTCAGTTGTCCCGTGTGACAGGACAAAAGGCAATGGGCAGAAACTGAACCACAGGAAGTTCCTCCTGACCGTGAGGGGGAATTTCTTCCCTGTGAGAGTGACGGAGCACTGACACAGGTTGCCCTGAGAAGTTGTGGAGTTTCCTTCTTTGGAGGTAATCAAAACATACTTGCATGAAATCCTGTGCAACATGCTCTAGGTGACCCTGTCTGAGCAGAGGGAGTTGGACTAGATGATCTCCAGAGGCCCTTCCAACCTCAACCATTCTGTGATTCTGTGAATATCTGTTCCTGCTCTCTAGTTCCACCCCCTGTAAATGCTTTTAAACTCTGATCAAACTTGAAAGAGTCTGTACAGGAGCTCCCGCAGTGAGGGGAAGTGTGGGCCACCATCTCCTGTGCTGTGTCAGTGCCACCTCCCACTTCTGGCACATGAACCACCACACTCTGCAACTGCTGGCATGGCAATGGCAATGGCACAGACCAGGCTGCATTGCCAGAGGCAAAAAAATTGTCTCAAAGGCAAACACTGTATTGCAATGTTTCTCTTTCTGTATAGTGGCAATGACACACATGAAAAAGTCATTTACAGTGACAATACCCTGGTTTCATTAACCCTGCTGCTAATAGCTATATTTGTTTCTTCACAGTGCTGCATATTTCTCTTTTCTAAAAACTGACTTGTGCTCGCAGTAGGGTGGATTACCCAGCCTCCTGGTCATAACACTGACCCTGTGAAAGCTCATCTCGTTGCTCATCCATGGAGTAGGTTCAATAAATCTTTGTCTGCCTTTGGCTAATATGTCAGCCTGAGGAACTCATCGCTTCCACAGCAAGGAGGTTTGCTCCAAACCTCAGGACACAGTTATTGCACCTGACAGGTGTCATTCAAAGTGCAGAAATTAACTGAAGCCACCTAATCCTCACAACTTGCTCCCCATTCTCCATGAATACAGCTCCAAAAAATCGTTCCATGTCATTCTCTGTAATAATAAAGAAATTTTCAAAATTCACTTTGCAGTGTTCTGCAGATTCTGAGGCTTTAACCATAGATACCCCCGCTTCTCAAAAAATTTTTTTGGTATGGACTCCCCTGACTGTGATTTTATAGACCCCCATGACAGTCTTGCACAGAAAGCAGGGACATTTTCTGCAGAGTAATTGGTCAGCTCACATTGTGTGGAATAATGCATGGTTATGATGGATACATGGATCTAAACAAAGGGGTGATTGTAAGCCAAAGTGTCAGAAACCAGGGCAAAAGGAGTACCCACTCCAAAAGTCTCTTTTCCATAGACCTCTGAATCTCAGCTGGATATATCACCAGGTAATATGTTGCAATTCCAGCCTGACAAATTATAATATTTGCTATGACAAATATTTTTATCTCAAATTATTCAGACTTCATTGAAAAATCATCAAGGGGTCACTCAACTCACCCCCTGCTTTGAGCTGGCAGCCAGGAAGGTGGAATTAAATGGGAAGTCACTTTAATGAATTTGTGGCAGTATCAGTGCGATCAGCAAAATGAGAAGGTAGGAGTGCTGCCGGGATGATAACTCGGGAAGGGAGGAATAGATGAGGAAGGCAAAGCAATTAATCTGTGTGCCATGAAAGGGAAAGTGTCTAATTAGTTCCATACCGGTGCCACAGTAAGACCAGCCTGAGCCCTGAGTGACAACGGCAGTATTGCGCATGGGACCACCACGAGATGCTGTGAGAGAGGCTTACGGACAGCGTTCTTTTTTGCAGGGGATCAAAAGCAGATCCTGGCTTGATATTTTGCTCTCTGCATTGGCTGGCAAATCTCTTTTTTTATTTTGCTTACAAACAAGGCTAATCTGCTGTAGATAGCTATAGATCCAGATCTACATATCTGCTAGATGTAATAATTTCTCAGTGCAGTATGTGACTGGTTGCAGTAGCCATGCACGGCTGTTTTTGGTGTAGCTATTTAGTGACAACGGTAAGTGCATGCAGGGGCCTTAATTCAGAAGGCAGGTGCTTTGGAAGCACACCATGGTTCTTGTTAGCAACCTCCTGACAAAGAAGAGCCTGCTTCTGGACCAGACCCTGCTGCAGGGCCCGGCCAAACCGCAGAGACATGCCCCTGGGGCTGGGGCTGCCCCGGCTCCCCCAGGGCCTTGCTCCTTCGGAGCAGCAGGACAGAATCTGGTGGCCCTAGCAGCCAACCTAACACCCACCAGAAGAGAAGAAAAGACTTGGTGTCTTCACCCCAAGTCTTCATTTCCCTTTTCCAGTCTGCTTTATAACAGTCTGATTTCATGTTTTGCAGTAAAATGACTGGTTAGAGAAGTACCTTGGGAGAAGCAGCACAGATCTTTTTTTCTAGAATCACAAAGAACTGATGGAGTTTGGTAAACTGCTGGGGGGGGGAAGAATGCCACTCCTGCTCTTCTTTTAGTGTATAAACACACAAGGTTGATGGCAGCCCTTTTTGCTACCAACTTAGTGATTTTCTTCCAAAGCCTTTATCTCTCCTTTTCTGTCCTGTATCTTCTGCCTCTTCGAAAAAATTTATTGTCGGTTGAACCTTTCATTAGAAATATATTTGAAGAATTAAATGATTGGTAGTGTCAAAGGTTAGGGGCTGTTCTTTAAATATTAAATGAATTCATGCATGGTTAGAAATAGATAAAGAGACTGCAGAACTCTTTAGCATTACACACAAGTAGCATCTTAGCTCATTCTAATTGCTTTCTTCTATCATCATCACTCTAATTCCTCTCCAAACACACACACACACAGAGAGAGAGGGAGAGAGAACATGCAAAGTCTGCTTTTAGGGAGAAAACAGGCTAGTTAGAGACCCCCTGGCTTTGGGAGGGATTTAGGGACCTGTGCTCAGCTATGCTGAGCCTACCCCCGGATGCACCTAAGCCCATTGCATCCAGTGACAGAAGCATCTCGATGGCTCTCCGGAGTCTCGCGTGTCATCCCTTCAGGCCTGCTTGTTCACAGCTATCCCCCCCGGCCTCACTTCCCATGGCGCTGCTGTTCAGGACAGCTTGCCAGCCCTCTCCGTCGCGCTCAGACTGCTCGGGGCTAGCGGAACTAAGACAGAATCAGCTTTCACCTCTCCCCTCCAAACAGCAGGATTTAGCAGTTTTTCTCTGATGTGGAAATGAACGTGAAGTTTCCAGATCCTAATCTAAATATTACCTCACTTTAGTGAACTCTTTCGCTTATTAATTGTGGAAAACTGCTTGACTTTAACTGAAGATGGGAGATTAACTGTAAGTAACCTCCCTCATAGGGACGGAGCAGCAAGTTCCCAATTTCTTCTTAACAGATTCATTTAAAACTGAGGAAAGCACTTGAGGAAGACTTACCTCAAAATGGGGAAACAGTTGGCTCCAACACCTTGCATTAGTACGGTGTAAAATAACGCAAAGGACCATGCCCCTTTTCCAAGCACACTGGAGCTGCCATTCTCACCTCTTTGACGTGAGAGCATTTCATGTCCTGAATACTTCTGCAATCAGTACTGGCTTGCTGTGAAGGGCTCAGTTGCCCCCCCAAAACCATGGACAAAGGCTCTGAGCTCATTACATGCAGTTAAGATCCTGTGGCTTAGCCAAATGTGACATATCTGCCAATCTGACATATCATGATATATGACTGGAAGCATACACTTCACCCACTTGGTTGCAAAGTAAAATGTGTTAATTTAAAATCGCAACAAAACAAAATGAGAAAGTCAAACCTAATTTTCCCGCAAAAAAAAGAAATGCTAGAAATAGATTTGTTGTCACAGAATGTTTCAATGGAATTGGAACTACTCTCTGATAGAAGACTGTTCATCAAAATGTTTTTGGTCAGTTCTGTCAAAACAGGCTTTGACAGAAAATATTCTGTGTTTTTTACCCAAAGGCAAACGAAAGAAATCTATAGCTCTCTAACACTAGTGTCTGCTGTATAACTCCTAATGATTTGCCTGCTCCATCTGGCAACAACTTAAAAGGCTTGCTATGTGATCCTAACTAATATCTAATGAGATTCTTAAACTGTCATTTAAAATTAGGCCATTACAGCAGCACCTACTGCAGTTTGAGCAAACATGGAGAGGAATACCAGGAATGGAATAAGCAGCATGAGAAAATAACCAAGTGGCAAGAAAATGACAACTTTAAAAAGCACACAACAAGAAGAAAGCTCTGAACACTAGTCAGTCATTTAATTAGAGTTTCAAATTTTCCTAAATTAGAAAAAATAACAGCTATGTTTACTTTTTACCTTTACCTTTCAAAGAGCATATTATTTCAGAAGAAAACATATTATTTCAGAAGAAAACATTCCCCAATACAATATAACTTCCATTTTTCAATACTGGTAATAATAACAATGTGTTTATTTTTCTAAAAAACACAAACCAATGAAATTTCTGTGCTGAACAAAAAACACTATATCCAGGAAAGTCTCAAAAGGGCAACCTGGCTTAATAATCAAATACCAAAATGATTTTGAAAAATCTAATAATCTACTGTCCCCCAGCAATAAATAATACTTTGAGCAAACACAAACTTAAAAGGAAAAAAAAGTCTTCAATCACAGTAATAGTTCTCCTGCTGCCCGGTATATCAAATTACATTTTCCTTTTCAGAACAATATATTTTCCCAATCCCATTTATTCCTATAGCCTCTGGGCTATCAGGTTGTGATCTCAGATACACTGTTCAAATCCAGAGTAACTAAACTGAAATCATTCCTTTCAAGTGGGACATTTTCTTTGGGTTAAGTAGGAATTATTGACCAAAGAAGCTGGGCAAATAGACTGCACTCAGGTAATTTCTGAGTCCCAAAGCATGAACTTCGTATACTGGATGCACCCTACGTAACACTGACGTAACAGAGTATTTGTCTAACCAAGAACATTGCAATACTGTTTTAGATGTTGCCTTTCGTCATGTAGTGTGTCATTTTTTTTCCTTTCTTTGGTTTCAATGTGATTTAAACATAGAGAGAAGTGAGACTGAGACCTCTGAAAAGGTAAACTCAGTGCAAGAGTTCTAGCTCTTCCAAAACAGATAGTTGTCTTATCATCTAATGGTCTTCATAGTAACACCTGGTCTGATTATCCCTCAAAGCCACCAAGCCACATCTCCAGTGGCGGCTTCCTTAGTCACCAGGCTGAGTCCCCTCAGGGAGGCATAGTCAGATATCTCCTCCAGGCTCAGAACATCTCTTTGCTTGGTGCTGGGGACTGCACCTCCTTATTGCTGCATTCAGATCCCTCTCCTCACACTCTTCACTCTGGCCTTGCCCAGATCTCACCCGTTCCTCCTCTTTCACATGGAGGACATTCCAAACCTGTCCAGAGGTTCAACATGGCAATAGGGGAAAGATGACCCTCAAGTTAATTAGTAAGATGTGATCTGGAAGACAGGATAAAAGACAGAAAATGTGGGAAAAACAATATCTGAAATTGCTGTGTACCTGGTTCTTTGGTCCTGATTCATGAAAGATCCTATGTAGCCTTAACAAGCCTAAATGCAGGAAGGACAGAGGCAATTCAAGGTTTTCCAGAACCAGAGGTAAAACTGAATTTAGTACCCCAGAGGACACTAGGACACCCTTGCACATTCTTATTTGCATAACAAAATATGTGAGGCTATTTACTCTTTTTCAAAATAACCTTTTGGCTCTGTGGGTTTTGGAGAACTTATAAGTAAAAGATACTATAAACCTAACTGGAAACTAAGCTTGGCACTAGTCTTCTCACATCACATTATACTCACAGATCACTGAGTAAGATGCAGTAGTTGAGCTAGGTCTAAAAATAACAGTAATTCTCACTGGCATCAGTCCTTCTCCTAGCCTTAAGGAGACAGCCACAGTCCAATGACCCTGAGCACCTTAAGAACCAGACATGCACCAGCCACCACAGCAGCAGTGCCTTGTGAGTTTTCCTGGATCTTACAGGAAGCCAAAATCCTCAGCTATCCCTGCCACCGGTTCTTAACAGTAACTTCATTGACAATGCTAAAATCAGAATTAATCTATACCATTCACCATGGGCTTATTCAGTCTTAGCCATATGGAACTGATGTGGCCCAGAAATAATTCCTCAGCATTTGCTGTTCATGCCTCCAGCCCTAAACCTAACTTAGGTCTCAACTAGAAAATGTTACTTGCCCAGATGTTAGTTAATCTATTTCCTTCTACTGCCACTTCATCCTACCTTCATAGGATCTGCAGTCTACATCTTTAGCTCCTGCTGTCTCTGATCTTAACCCTGGCTTTTCTGGTCCCCACTCTTATACTATCTTACCACCTTCAGAAGGTTTAGAAAAAGATCAGACTTTTCAGGTCTTTATATAGCAGCTCTCATTAATGTCACAATCCAGAGAGCACTACGTACAGCAGAAAAAAAAACTTTCATCCTCGTTGACACTAGCCAACAGGTTAGAGTTTCATTTATAGCTGGAGGGGAAGGCCTATTTCTGGACCCTCCAAAAGTTGCAGGATTGAGGTGATGACAAGAATACCAGTCCTATATTCAATTTGATAGTGAGGAGTTATCACTGAGCTATGATTATAGCTAGGATTGTTTAGGGTGTGGATTTCACAACATGAAGGAATGAAAACCTTGGTTTATTGTATGACTTTGCAAACCTGACAGGAATAGTCACCGAGTTGCTGGGA
This sequence comes from Rhea americana, assembly GCF_003343005.1. Classification (NCBI taxonomy): domain Eukaryota; kingdom Metazoa; phylum Chordata; class Aves; order Rheiformes; family Rheidae; genus Rhea; species Rhea americana. The sequence goes on along the minus strand of NW_028186690.1, from coordinate 1,141,863 downwards.
GGTCATCAAGTCCGCTTTCCTGTGTATAGCAGGCATACATCAACTCTAGATCAGGTCAGTGAAAATCTCCGAGGCTGGAAATTTCGCAGCCTCTCTGGCTAACCTGTTCAGTGTTGCACTGCCTTTCTGCAAGGAAGGCTTTCCTAATGTCCAAAGTGAGTTTCACCTGAATTTGTGGCAACTTCCCCTCATTATCTCATCATCAAATAGTTACACACAGTTATTAGAATGCCTCTCAGCTTCCTCTTGCAAGACTTGATAAATGCAGCTCCTTCAGCATCTCCTTTTTGGGCCCTGATCTTGGTAGTCTCCACTAGACTCACTATAGTTCTCAGTATCTTTCTTGAATTGAGGGACCCAAAACTGGTCACAGTAGTCTAGGTACAGCCTCACCTCTGCTTAGTGGAGGGAGAATAAATATTTCACTTGATCTGGTGACCTGGCTCATATCCACGGTGGCATCTACCATAATTCCCAGGCCATTTCAGCAGGGCAGTTGCTCAGCCAGGATCAGGGATGATGGAGTCTAGGTTTAAGACAAGGATTAGGAATTTAGTAGGTGACAACAGGACTTGAGGAGCTAGGTTTATTCATGGATGTCCCTGGGACACAGCTAAGAGCATTTGAGGTGGCAGTAGCTGAAAAGATAGAGAAGTATATCACAGGGTTTGGAGAAGGGAAGCTCTGAGGAGTGGCGAATATGCGACGGTCATTACAGTGCAAGGACATTAAACACGTTAAGTCAGTGAGTGTGCTTTCGGTGTGTAAGAAAATACCTGAGGCTCAGTCTAACAACACAGCTTCTACTGCTCTCCGTGTTCTTTCTCAGGCTGCTTCAGAGGCCTTTTCCTCTCCTTGCCACCTTCAGCCTTTAAAAATAAACCAAAGAAATGGATCGGGGGGGGTGGGGGTGTTACTGAATCAATTGAAGGCAGCATCCAAACCTAGTTTTGATTACAAGCGTCAAACCTTTTCTGAAATATCTCAGAAGAGTGGAAGTCTAGACAGATTTACGGATGTACATACTCCACTGGTTTTTATTTTGGAGGTGTATATATATACGAACAAAGATTAAAAGCCAAAACAAATGTCTAAATCATCGTATACTGGTGGTACAGCGGGATAAATACAGCACAGTCCTCAAGGTTCTAAGTAATCCTGATTGTAAAAGATAATTTCATCTTTGCATTTACCTCGGTGATACTCAGGAAAAAAAAGCCCAAAGATTTATGAGAACAATTTCAGCTGTGCTATTATCTGCTCTCAATTCTTAAAGAGTTCATTTCCTATTTTGATGTGGATCACATTAAAAAGCATATGTATTATAGATCTGAAAGTGTTTTTATTTAATGCAAAATACCCATAGAAGATGGTCATACCACATGCCAAAAATTAGAACTTCCGAAAATGGTAATACTGCCACTTTAACAACTCTACCAGTAGTAAAAATACTGCCTTCCATTAACAGAGTGCTTCCCATCTGACAAGTCCCAAACTGATTGACAAGCTGCATGTGCAGAACCATTTCACCACTATTAAAATACAGCTGTCATTACACATTAGCAAATGCCATGGAGACTTTTGAGAAGAATGTTGGGAACTAATTTAGAAAATTGTGATTATGAAGGGAAGTGTTAAAGTAAGTCCCTGGTAAAGTCAAGAAGACATTGTATCTGTATATTTTTGATTCTTTAGTGACCACAAATAGCAGGGATTATATTTTATATCTCCTCCAACTGACATAGATTGAATTCACGTATATACAGAGTATGCAGAGTCTGAGACAACCCTGGTATGAATTATAGACGTAAGTAAAATCAGTCAATAACATGCTTCTAACCAGAGAATTAACCCATTAACCCTACCAAATCTGACTTTTTAATCTATTCCTTGTAGACAAACAAAGATTTCTTGTGCCCACATGTATTTTAAACAACTTCATTGCTCTATTGACATATGTACCAACATGTGCCGGTAGCATCAGCACAGATTTGGCTGAATTTTGTCCTGCTTGATCATACAACAAAAGCACGAAAAAGATGATTGTGCTGTGATCAGTACCTGGAGAGGATGTCAGTGATTATATCTGGAGCTACACTGGGATCTCAACAAATATTCCTGAACTTTCCCCAGTCCCACAGGAAATACGAACCATTGATAACACCCAATTTATGACTTCAGCAATTGCCATCAGTTTCATTTCCTGCAATCTGGCAGGCACTGTATATCCTTTACAAATAGCAGTTGCACCTGACTAATCTACACATGACTGTACTGAAGTAGTTCTGACCTGATCACATGTCTATCCATGCATAACTGGAATATTCGACCCCACAAGTCTTACCTCTAGACTATAATACCTATATAGCAACAACTGGCAGAAGCTTTAGACCTTTGTGTGTTGTCTCCATAAAACTGAAGTTTAAAGACAAGATATTCAAAGCTCTTGGAGTTGTTTCTACCCTCAGCATGTGCCTCAGTAGAGCTGTTGGTTAAGCATGCCCTCTTGTTTCCTATCATACTAATGTAACTTTATAAAATCAATGGTATTATTTTAGCAAAAGCCTGAGTTGATAAGATTGGAAAGCATGTACAAAGGAGATTTGGATTTGGTTCTGTTAATCCCCTTCAGATTAGGGAATTTGAGAACTTGTGATGTGATGTGATATATTCTTAAGATTTAGCAGTATTTTTTAGATCAAATGCATTCCAGAGCTCACTGAAATGTACCAAATCTTGTATCAACACACGCGGACATCAGTCCATGCTTACATGAATGTTTGGGTTCTTTATTATTTAAAAGTGATCTCAGTCAATAAAAATGACACTTCATTTGGTGGTTTAAAAGTTTTCAGCAAATGGAAATGTTGAGCATGAAGTTTCTTCCTTACAAGTCTAATGCTCTTCTAATCCTGATTATGGACCATGAAAGAAGCACTCTACCTACCTTTCTTAGGATAATAAATCACTACATTGGAAGCTTCAGTTACCTTACAGATTTTGATAACAACATTAATAGAATTAGCAGCTTATCTGCCTCACCAGGAGATTGTTAAAAAAAAAAAAAGAAAAAAAAAAGAAAGAAAAAAAACTGCAGTAACAACAAAAAAAGGAATTAAAGATGGAAGGAGATCTCTTTTTTATAGTCAAACCTGGTTATATATCTCATGTCTGACAGTAGAACAGTTCTTGAGATTTCTTTTGGTCTCCCACAGAATTATGCAACTTTACTTTAAACTATGAAAGATATTCTATCAATTATTTTCTGCTTGTTTGGGTTTCATGCATAATTAAAGCTGGACAAAGGCAGCATCTGATCAGACTCTAATAAGCAGAATTGAAACAGTCCCACAGCAACCTGATACTGATAAATAGAAATTCTAAACAGTCGATAAGCAGAGAGCCATTGTTATCAAGGAGGGGATTTATTAGCCTCTGTTGGGTTTATTTACTGGCTTCAAGGCAGGATCATCTTTTGTAAAAACTATTGAGTTTTAATTGCTCTTCAGCAGGCCCATGTTGCAGCAGCTCTTGGAGTTAGTCAGATTTCCTGCAGTTTTGGTAGTGATTGAGATCATGCTGGAGATAAAAGAGAAAGCCTACATCTTTCTTCTCCCCATGCTCCTCTTTAGGCAGCAATCAAGTGAATTTGAAGTTTGTCCCAAACAGATCTTTCTTTCGTTTTGCATCCTAGGCCCCCCCCCAAAGGGAGAAATCCGAATTTTACCACTTCTATATGAAAAGAGGAGTGATATCCAGTAAAAAAAGGTGTCTCCAAAGGTGTTAGGAAGCATGGGTAAAATGGGAACTGGTCGTACTCCCAGTGGGGCTGTGTGAAACCAAAGAAGAGTTTAGATGCTCCTACAAAAATAACTCATGCTGGCTTTGTATGTCGAAGTGTGAGGAAGCTGGCGAGAAAGGTGACATTTCCCCACAGGCTGTACAGAAGCAGCAGAGCTATTCTGGGAGCGATGCAGTCTCTCTCACAGCTGATGTGCATCTCCTGACAGCATGAAGAGCAGCTAGATCTGCAGAGCTACGCATGCCTGTCAATGTGCTCCCCCTCCTCCCCCTTTAGACAATGTTTTTTTTTTGTGTGTGTGTGTGTGTGTGTGTGTGTGTGTGTGTTAGTGAGCCTGGACAAACACGGTGTTGTGAGGAGAACCGGCATGTTCCACGTGTGCGTCGCGTCCTGTTTGCTCCGTCAGCCTGAGCAACGACACTGTGCTCGCCCTGAGATAGATGCGGCCTTTTGGAGCCCTGAAATGTTGAGCTGGTGTATAAAACTAAATGTAATAGAGGAATAATATTCTGAAACTATTCGTTTGAGAGAGCATTGTGTCTTTGCTAAGTATGTCAGGAAAGTACCATATCAGCTGTCAAATAAGTAAATGAGATGCCCTGGGTTACCTCTGGCATCCAGAGGGTGTCAGTCCGTGGTAGGTACCATGTCATATGCACTAGTCCTGCGCAGATGTCTATACTACCCCAGGGCATCTCATATAGATGTCTATGATTAGGCAATTAAATTGATTCATGTTTTGGAAACTGAACTCCTAAAAGAGCATAGATGATGCAATTTTGCAGTGAGCTTTATTCAGTACTGGTCTCAGGTTTACATCAGAAAAGGTCCTTGTCAGCTAATGCTGTCTTTAGGAGCAGTAGTGGATGGAGCACAGACACGGCACATTTACAAGAGCTGATATAATGAAATCCCTTGGGACTTTACTTCTCAGTTGAATGCAGTGGGAAAAGCCTGAAAACTAGACATTTTCCAGACTCAGGAGACCTCAAGATCTTGACCTTAATATTCACTACCATAGGTGCTATCTGTCTTCTAGTCAAACATCCGAAAGAGAAGAAGCAGAGATATCTGAACATTAGCTCCGCAGAACAGAATTAGGGCAAGGCTGACATCCATATTTTTGAGGAGTGGGGGATTGCCATGGCAAAGGTTGATGTTAATTATCTTTTAAGTGATTGTATGTGAATGTCTTTGTCTGGGGGTTCTGGCTTTCTGGAAGACTAGTAAAAAGCCTGATTGATTACTCTTGTCATCTCAGGATACAAAATTTCTCCACAGTTCTAACTCAGCCAGTGCTAACAAGGGCTGAGAAGTTTACTGGTAAATAGTAAAACAAAGTTCATTCTTTACCTTGCTGCAAGAACATATGAATAAACCTAACAAAACTATGAGCACTCATGAACTACAGCAAACACCTAATTCAGTAAATATTGCTAAATATTAATATTTGTAACTGAAGGATGTAACATACATGAACACATAATCTCCAGTGGTCTATATATGATATGTGAGCAGTTAGAAATTGAGCCCAATTTAGCAGTTCTTTACACTCTTGGTGTGCAAAAAGACATGCAGAAAAAGATTTTTAAATAGGTTTCTGCTCCTCTTTAGCTTTATAGTCATTGGACATTAATAGCTGGAAGAAAATCAAAACTTAAAATTAAAATATAAAAAAATACATGTCAAAGATTCAGTCTGCATTGTGAAATATTTTCTTTTTTTCATGATCATTAAAAATATGTCCTGGAGCTCATTTCACACAGCTCACATTCTGTTCTTGTTAAAATATAAATTCCCAGTCTACAGAGTGAAATCTTATAATCTGTCTTAGTAGAATCTTTTCTTCAGCTTGAGCAATCATGGGAGTAAATCAAGAAGGATTTGGCAATATTTTTATTTTGCAGTAAATCCACTTGCACAAAATTTGTTTCTAATGTAGCTTTATTTCTATTTGTGAGGTGTCTGGTTATCCAATACACATTTCTTAAATGCCATTTATTATTCACTGTTAGTGTATATTTTTATTACATTAATGCCTAAAGGTCTTTACAAGGTTTGCAATCCCATTGTATTAGACGATGAATAAATAGAAGAAAAGATAATGTGTACCCTGGAGGCCTTAACAGTTGATAAATATTTGGTCAGTAGCTTAGAGGAATAATTTTTTGTATATGGCTTGTTTGGAGCTATTCATTTCAGCTGTCCAGTGCAATGGTTGCTCAGTGCCTGCATCACGGAATACTCCCTTTTATTCCCTAACCGGATGAAAAACTTTTTAAGCAATAGGAAGATGAATGAATAACAGCAAATAGTACATCTCCTAGAGGAATTTTTGGGCAAATGACCACCTGTGCTAAAAGCAATGAAACACTGAGGACTCATAAATATTCACAAAAACATTTGACAGTTCTCCAAATGTTTGCAAATTAGTAAGATGAATCTACAAATAATGATGACACCATACTTTTATTGGGAAAAATTTAGAGTATATAAACACAGTGTTCTACTGAGCCCACTTCCAGATGCTTTCTTCTTACAAGACCCCTTCCCTACTGAATGATTTTTTTCATTTTCCTTTTTAAAATAAAGAAATATTTTCACGTACACCACCGTCAAACAGTTTTCTGAAATCAGTGGAAGCACACTTAGCTCAAGATGGAGTTTTGCAGTGACACTACACATTTCAAACAAAGTACCAAGCAGAAGAGATATGGCAGGGTAGCATCTTTATAGAGATCTCCCGTAGAGATGCTCTGGAATGGAAATTCTTCTCAGGAGGGCAATAATTCCAGGAGTGTTATCATAAACCTGCTGACATCCATTGCCATTAAGGAGAAATGTGTAGCAAAATTCCTGCCCCTTCTAGAGATATCCGTACACAGATACCCTTTTTTCTAAACAAGTCCAGAAAGCAACAGTAGCCAGCGCAGACCCCTGTGTATCCACACAATTAAATCTATCGCAATTAGCAGTAGGCCATTTAAGATAATGGCATTTTTCAGAGATGAAGAAAAGCCACAGGTGGTAAATCGTACACTGAAAAGATTTGCTAAACCCACCAGAAGACCAAAGATCTGTGATTACACACTTTGTTGAATGAACAATGGGGACATAAACACATTTTTTTCAAAAGAATTCAACAACAAAAAAGGCAACTCAACAACAAAAACAATTTGAGATGCCAGTGTAACATAAACCCATCTCTGAATTGAATGATTCAGCTGAAGTTATAAACAGTAAAAGTGAAAGAGGAAATTTCTTCTCAGGCTGGGACAATGCATAACTAATTATAAGAAGATAGAATGAGTTTTGTAAAAAATAATTTCCCAAAATATTTAAAAGAAAGGAAAATTTTGAAAAGCAAAATGTTAGTCCTTCCTAATTATACTCCGGCTTAATTATGCATAATGACTGCTTACTATTTTTATGGCATCACAAATGTGCGTGACTTCTTTTCTGTGACATTTAGCAATTTCCTGCCCTAAAGAGCTCACAGTCTAAGTATCAGATCTGCCAAATGCTTACCATCAGTCACAGAATTCAGTATTCTGACTACTCCTTTTCTGAAACTAACCTTTTAACTAATCTACTTCTTTTGTCCTGCTTGTGTTGATGAAAAAAAAAATCACATGCGAAGCATTCACAGACTGATGTTGTGATTTCACAACAGACAATGCTCTGTGCTAGAAATTAAATAATCAATACTGTTCCCAAAGATGCAAGTCAGATTGTCTCATCAGGCCATTGAAACATACAGCAATCACATTACGGACTAAAATAGTTGGTGCTGAATTAATGAGTCCTTTGGCAATATTTATTGTCAAATGGACAACAAAAGCCTTTTTCTCCCTTACATATTACTGTGAGCTTCTGAGCACTTTCACTTGGTAACTCCAATGTTACCAGAGTGACAAAATCCTTGGTGTATTTCTGAAACAAAATGTTAATGAAGTGCTGCTGGGCAGGGAGCACTGCAGTCCTTTGCTTCACACAAAAAGAAAAATAGGATTTTCTAGTGATCTGACAACATGGAACATCCAAGTTCAATTTCTGAACTCAGTTTGGCCAGCCTAGGAGTACGCTCAGCCTTCAGGGCACTCTCCTGGACCATCTGGACCAAATCTAGGAGCTAACTGCCCTTTACTTCCATCAGAAGATGCTGGAAGCATGCAAAGTGGGGAGCAGAGAAATGAGTATAGCTTCTTCAAAAAAATAGAGAAAACATCAAAAGAACTGAATTTTGCTGTGAATTGGATAGTATTTAAATTTTTAAATGGACATGACACTGGAAGTTACGGTAAAGCCAAGAAAGGAGGAATTCTATCTGGAAGCTCTGATAGACCACCGTAGCTCCCTCTCTTCTCAGTGCTCTGGGAAGGAGTTTTTTTCCAGTGCTATTCATTCCTCCATAATCTGCACTGATTTCTTTCTTTTCTGCTTTTTTTTCAAATTAAGTTTCAAATAATTTTATCTTTGAGAAACCCAATAACTGACATCTTTAAGAGTTCCTTTGCGGACATGTGGACATTTACCTGGGGAACTCGAAAAAACAAGTCACCTCAACCAGGATTTGAATTAAGTTCATCTATGAAGAAATGGCAAAATTATCTACTCCTTGAAAAGAGTTTTCTGTGCCGGCCAAAAAAATTGAGAAAGTAAGAAGCCTTCTGACTGCTAAATGTTTCCTATTTATCATGGTTTTTATGATATTCTGGCAGAGATTGATTTATAAAGCCAGTGTTCCTTGGCAGTTGCTAGGAAACCGTGCTCGGCACTCAGTCCTGCACATGAGGGATGCACAGCCAACAAGTGCTGTTTTTAATGGTGTAATTCTTCCGACTTCAACCCTGCACAGAGAAATTTCAGCATGTGGTTTCCCGAGAGCAGCATAAGCAAGTCTCAGTCCTCTGTGCATATTATTGTGGTTTAAACTTAGCTCAGCTAAACTGAGCGCTTAATAATCTTTTTTTTTTTTTTTTTCCTTTTTTCAGATCCAAGAATCATATTCCAAGTGCAACATTTACTCTTTTTGGACACTTAGAAAAGTCAGGGTCAGGCTGGGAGGGACTGCCTAGGTTATATATCCAGTCCCCTGATATTCCTGGCAACCTATATAATCCCTTTCATAAATTTATCAAGCTCTATCTTCAAAGTAAATAGGATTTTTTTCCACTACAAGCTGCACTGGTAATTAGAACCCTCTCTTTAATTTCTAGAGGAAATTTATTCCTGGGCACCTGTGTGCATGTCAACATTTTCCTTTCACCTTAATAGCTCTCCTCTCCTTGGTTTTACCACATTAATACATTAATTTATAGGCAGTAATCCTGTCTCCTCTAAGTCTATTTTTTGTTTGAAAAAACAAACCCAGCAAAAGCCTTTTAGCTTTGCATGATAAGCTCCCTTTTCCTGTCATCTTCTGATGCAGCCCCTTTCTGCACCTCTTTGTTTGAATTTTTCTTTCTCCAACTAAGGCGACCAAAAATGGGCATAGTCATTCCAGATATCATCTTGCAGTGCATCAGTGCCTCCCTCTCTCTACTGAAAATACTTCTGATCCTGTCTTGAATCTTATTTCTTTTTCTTCTGCAACACATCGCAGTGATGGCTCAGGGATATTCTGTGACTGACAAAAACAGATCCATTTTTTTCTTCTGTCATTTTCAGTTGGCAGCAACCACTCTTGTTTCTGGTTCTTAAATGCCTGACCTTGGATTTTGTCCTAGCTCATCCAATCTCACCCTATTGCTGAGGCCTCAGATTAATCAGATTCCTACCAAAGCTGTCCTGTTGATATAGGTAGGTGCTTACAACTTTGTGCATTCAGTAGATTTAATTAGTACACACCCATTTTTTAGTCATTAATAAAAGTATTTAAAGAATATCACTTGGAATCTGTGCGCTAGTTTCCTTTTCAGCATAATCCATGACTGTCTGTCCTTTGGACGGTGCCTTGTATTCTTCTCACAGAATACCCAGCAATTTACCATGGCAAGACATGAAACATTTTACTGAAGACCCAGTAGGTTACAGCTACTGGGTTACTGTATTTCCACTGACTAAAAGTTTGATTATCGAGGTAGCCTGAGACTGGATCCCCTTTAAAAAGTCCGTATTGTATTTTATGACATTTTCCATTATCCTCTCTGTCTTTCATTTCCTTCCTTTCCAAAATTTCCCTAAAACCTTTCATGTCAGAATGGTTGGTCTATGGTTGCTAAGCTTGCTCCTTTCTAAAGTGATGGTGTCACATGTACTAGTCCCCATTCCGATGGACATACCCAGCCTCTGTGGGGCCATTCCCATTTTCCATAATCCTATTCCCCGTTAAGAGTCCTGTTATTACATCTGTATTCAATGTACTTATCTTCAGAGGAAGAGAAAAAATGTTAATGGTTTTGAGGGCCGTTACTAAAATAGCTTTAAACAGAATTCCAGAAGCATCCTTACTTTTTTCTTAGTTCTCTATTCATTATGGTTAAGGAACATTTTATCATTTCTTCCGAGTTCTGAAGGTCTAAGTTATCCTGAGTATTCACTGTTCACCCTTCTAACCTCTCACTTTGAATCCTCCAAGTTCAGTTGTTTTTTGCTGAGCAAATCCTTTTCCGCTCACTGTAGATCCTTTGGAAAATCCCAGGAAGTTAAGTCCCAGCCTAGTTAAAAGAATTATTTGTCCAGCTAGGTCTAGAGTCCTCTTGCCTGAGAACACAAATTTCAAACTAAGGCCCTACCTCATTTCAGTGCCATTGCTCTTCAGGCTGCTCTACTGTGATGTAGTTTGCCCTTAGAGTTAAGAGCCAGCTACTTGCTTTTCTTTATATATATTATCATTTCATATAAATTGAAATTTGGTCAGTACCATGATCACTCAGTAGAATATTATTTTGTCTACTACATTTTCTATAATATCTTTGTTACTTATCCATCAGAAATTTAAAATACTATAATCTTTTAGTGGTTCCATGGCTCCCTGGAAAAGCAGGTTTTTTCAACTTCCATTCTCAGAAATCGCTGGATTCTACTGTGTTTGTAAAATCTATTCTTCAATCTAAACTGTGAATTTTAAGTCTCCCATAAGGATAGTATCCCCTGGTAGATTATCACCCTCGTGATATTAAAGCAATCTCAAATTTGATGTTCTTTGTAGAGCCCAACCCATTTCCCACTACAGCCTCTTTCAGAACCCTTTCATAAAACATTTTGACACAAACTGATCATTTCTTATCCATTTCGTTTATCAACATTCCTTTACTGTCAGCCATTCCTAGTAATAAGGCTATCACATTATCTTAGCAATTATTTCTACATTCCTTTAACAGTGTGCATCCTTCAATACTTGCACTCAGTGGCAATTAGTATTCTCTCAAGTTTCTGTTATCCTTCTAATATCTTGTTCCACGTCATGCACCAATAAGTCTAATTCTTCCATCTCCATGTGCAGGCTGCTTTGTTACATCTGCTATTCCTGTCTCACTTCACCTGGTTGCCTAGCTAGGTTAAGTACCGAATTGCATGGATTTACTGTCTCTGCAGTTATTGCGTGGAAGGTTCTTTGGTTTTGTTTTGTTTCCTTCCATCTAATATTCCTTTACCCTTAGTATAGCCTCACCGACTTGATTTGGATTCCTTTATATCAAAGGAAGGTCAAGATATCATAGCTGTCGCCTCAATTTCGCTCTTCATCCAGCTTGCTTCTGCAATGTAAAGCTCTTCCTACCTATTCTGACAGACTTTATCCTGAAAGAGTAGTGCCTTAAGGATTCAGGTGGTACCAATCTGTATAAAAAACACCTCTTTTCCTGGGAAAGCTGCTTTTCATAAAGTTCACCTCTTTTAGTAACATTCATGCTTGCTCCTTGGACATGGATGACTACTACTACTATCTTTTTAATTGTGTTGCTTCTTTAAAACTTTATTTGAAAGTTCATTAAAAACTCTATTTGTCTTTCTGTCTGTCTGTCTATCTAAGTATTTATACTATGCTCATCACCATCTGGCTCTATTTATGCAAGTAAAATGATATATCAAAAATTTAACATTACAAAATGCTTTTATATGTGGCCCTCATCTCAGTCAAAAACAGAATGCACTTTCTGCCTGCTCCCTTGCTTGGTGTATGTTTTTATATTTCTATAACAAATACAAATTTCAGCTGCATGTAAACATACTTTGTTGTAGCCATGGTGGTGTAAGGACAAAGGTAGAGCAGATTTGAAGGTTGAGATAATATTTTTTCTCAGGCCAACTTCTATGGCCGGAAAAAATAATCCAGATTTTGGGCATGAAGGCATATCTTAGGGTCATATCTTGGTTAGGCATATCTTGGTGTCTACACTGTTAAAAATGCTAAAAGATCTTAGTCTTTAAATGGCTCTGGAAGGTAGAGAAATGTTTTCCTTTTCCTTTTACATATAGTGGTTAAGTGATTTAACCTAAGTCGCAAAGGAAGACTCTAAGGCAGACTCAAGATAGAATCAAGTGATCTGTGCCTAAAATAAATGCCATTCCTGAAAACACTATTAACGACATCTGTAAAGAATAAAATGGAGAGGAAACATGGCCTATTAGATAAAATTTGTTAGAGTACAAACAGTTACTAGAGAACACCACTTTGGAATATTTATCCATTGCTATATCATTTATGACTTAAAAAATATATGCAAAAAAGTGATAATATAATTCGAAGTGCTCCCAGCACAAGAAAGGAAAAAACAAAAGAACACAGATACCTACCCAGATGTCATCTCAAACATGGAGCATAACCATAGTTCTGAATAAAATATTATTTACTCCAGTTTAAAAGTGGAAGCAGAAGGACAAAGAACTCATTGAACGGCAGAGGTCATATGCAAGACAACAGCAGGAGAAAAGCCTTGGCCTAAAGACGCACCAGTTAAAGCCTCCAGCTTTTCAAGTTTTTCCAAGGGGACAGTTGGTAGCTACAGACCTACCTGTAGCAAGCTGTGTGCAGTTTTAACCTATGATTTAAATGACCTTTCAAGTAATGGAAATGGGTTGACATCCCCTAGCATCAAGTTCAAGGTGACTCATATAACTGCTAATAAAAAGTATTACTGTAATATCACAAATGTTCGAGCTGATCACAATACTGAGATCACACCACAAAGGCAGGGCAGCCCTAGATAGATGAGACAGAGTATTTCAGTAGAGAGGAAGCTGTGCTAGTTTCACCACGCAGAGCATTGGGAAGACCTGCCAGAGCCTGTAGCCTGCCCTCCTGGTACTCTCAAACAGGAGCAGGTGCAGACGATAATCAGGGGAACGGAGGGCCAAAAGCTTGTCTTGTAAGCCTGGGAAAATAAAAGCCGGATATCATGCCTCTCTGTAAACACATCCAGTAAATAATCATCAGAGAAAGGAAGAGCTGTTTACTCTAAAAGCCAATACTGGCAGAAGTACAAATAGAAATAAACTGACCATGAATTCATTTACACTGAAAATTAGAAGAAGGCTTCCAATCCCCAGAGCAGTGAGGTTCAGAGCCATTGGGAAGGCTGCTGAGATAAAAACACCAAAGTCTAAGTTTGAAGTTTGTTAACACGGTAGTCTAATGTAGCTGATCAACAGAACGGAAACGTGACTCAGTGACCCACAAGGCCATTGCCAGTCCTACGTTGCTTTGCAGATAATGATACCTAGTAATTAAACAATATTGTAATATTATTTCTTCAAAAACTGACTGCTTCAATAGCCTGTCTGTGATGTCTCCTTGGAAGAGGACATGCTGTGGCGGGGAGCTTGAGCAGCTCAGTCCTGCATCTCATGTTAGAGAAAGCATTAAACATAAGGTGTTACGATGAAAAAAATGTAAGCAATGTGAAACACCGACTTATTTTTAGAAGAGCTCTTAAGTGTCTGTAACAGCAAGCACACCTCTGTTACCCCTTACAACTATTCTGAACAAAGATGAACTTAAGCCTAAATTTAAAAGGGTTCTTTAATTAGGATTTCAGGCTGTAATCTCTTCAGGGCAGGAAATCACTCTCTACATTCATTATTTTTTGATGTGATGTACACATATATACAACTAGCTACAGTTTCAGATTACTACTGTCAGTGGTAACTTGAAATTACTTAATGAACCTCTGATGTGGAAATGATTGCTAATAGGTATTCAAAATTTTTGAATAGTGAGTCTTCTAGAGACATTGTGCAAGGATCCTATTTCTTACACATCTCACAATAGAGGTGTAAATATTCACAGTCATTGGAACCTTACTTAAACAACGGCAATAAAGACTCTGAGCATTTTCTGAGAATTAATGACTGTCTGAGGGTGTTAACAGCCTGAGGTGGAACACTGGGCCATTAACCCCAACTGGTTGTTAAACTTCAGGAGAGGTCCAAGGCTGAGGTCATTAAGGCAGTTATGAATTCTTGGGGAAAGGTTTATTTATATGTGTTAATTTAACCCTTTTTCATCTGTACTGTTGTAGATCCAAGCCACAGATAGGCTGAAGAAAGTAGAGCTCTCTGGATGCTGGTAGCATCCCCTCTTTAACTTGATACAAAGACTGTAATATCAACAACTTGGAAAATTCCCAGCTATATTGGAAGCATTTTCAACATCTGTAAAATATTCACAAAATGCAGGCAGGTAGTTCAAAGTTTTCAAAAAACAAATCCTTGAGAATCAATGAGACTCATCCCTTAGGGCCTCAGAATATCTTCTCGCAACAGAGCCACGGAGGCCAAGACGTGAGGACGCAAAGAAAGGAGAGGCAGATATAGGCAGAAAAGGGGTGAAATTCACCCAGATGGAGGTACAAGCCATATTCCTCTTTAAGCCGCAGTTGAACCTTGATGGGTTTAAATGCACAGGCCAACTGCTGGCCTCTGTGTAGACATCTAGTTTTCACTGACCATGAATTTCTGACCGTGCACAGCTTTGCCACTCTTTGCAAGGAACGAGAGGACTCCAGGTGCTCTGGAGAGGCAGCTGTGAGCCATGTTGGTGGGTGCCAACCCCACTAGCTGCCGCTGTTGAGATGATACTAAGGAGAAGCAGGAGGAGGAAATCCTTGGGGTGCTCCTAGCTCCACAGGCGAATGCTCAGGGCTCACACAGTGGATGCTCAGTACAAATATAAACATAGCCAAAAGCATCCAGATATTGCTTACATAAATGAAAGGGTTAAAGCGGGTGAAACTTTCAGAAGTATCCAAAGGTGCAGTTTCACATGCCGTTTCAGCGCCAACTGAGTTGTTACGAAGTATGTCTGCCTCTGAAAGAGTGGCCCTGCTCCTCCACTTTCTTTTCCTCTATCTCTGGCCTCCCTGACTCTTGCTGATACCTCAGTAAGCCCATTCAACTCAAACTAGCAGAAATCTAGTTGTTTCTTTCTTATTTGTTTGTCTGGGGTTTTTCTATGGCATCAGGAAATCAGTGGGAAAGCACCATCTGGAATGAGGAAGTGGGGGTGGATGGACACCACTCATTTAGATTGGCTCACTCTAAGTGATACATGATTTCCCGCAGCTGAAAAGAAATACTAAGCTACAATGATTTGGAGAGATGATCAGAAAGGACAGAAAATTCCCATAGAGAAGTCTGGCCCTGTGAAAGACAATGGCAAAATTCCCACTGATTTTGATGGAGGGAAGAGCTCACAGATATTCTTTCCTGCAGCTTGCACAGATTTTCTGCTAACTTCTACTGGAGAAATGAAGAATATGAAAATACTTTAAAAAGGAAAAAAAACAGATAAGCAAACATATTACTCTCAATTCTTTGGAACTATTAAAATGTAAAAGCAAGTAGCATTTCTGATACACACATAGGTACTAAAAAGAAAAACTGCTTACAATACATCTAATTCCCCAACTGTTTTTGTCACAGCAGGATTAGGTACCAGGCATAAAGTAGTGTGCTGGCAAGGATCCAGAGCATTCCTGGATCGCACATATGTTAGATGTGCCTGGTATTTATTACAACAGCGCAAGCGCATCTCTGTAGTCAAGGGTCAGTAAGCATTTCCATTATAAACAAAGAAGTTAAAGCTCTAATAGCTTGCTTGTTTCCAAAGTCTCAGTGAAGAATTGCAAAAAAAAAAAAAAAAAAAAAAAAAAAAAAAAAAAAAAAAACGTGTACAGCAAAGCCTGACAAAAAGTGCTATCAGCCAATTTTAGTTCAGAGATCTTCCAACTTCAATTTTTCCAGAGCCTGGAAAAAATAACCTGTAATATTGTTTTATAAAGCTTTTAGTTTGCAGGCAGTTCTGGAGGTAGTGTGTGTTTTTTCCATCTGTGGATTTGACCCATACACATTTGGGGCATCATTATGATCTGTGCCCTTGGGGTTCTCTCTGCACAGGAATCACAGAGCAGAGCAGCGTATTTAGAGAAGGAGGTTACGGCTCACATTTTCTGTAGAGGGACTGCCAAAGGTTAATACACCTGCTAGACACATCCTGCTAGACAAACATTGTTTTGCCTTCGCAGGTCAGCAAACTGCCTCCTTATCAACTGCATTTTAAACTGAAATTGCACAATGCCATGGCAAGCCCACCCAGCCATGGGCAAATGAGTATTAATGTCCCTGACTGCTTCTAGTAGAAAGCCCGCCCCAGCGTGTCAAACTCTACGCAGGGGTCAGTAGCCAAAAAGGAGCTCTGTATGGGAGTGAGGAGCAAC
Source organism: Rhea americana (assembly GCF_003343005.1). Taxonomy (NCBI): domain Eukaryota; kingdom Metazoa; phylum Chordata; class Aves; order Rheiformes; family Rheidae; genus Rhea; species Rhea americana. Next base: position 1,125,402 of record NW_028186690.1, on the reverse strand, counting down.
GTTAGTTACTCGTTAGACAGCCTCTAGTGTGTGCCTGTGCCAAAAGCCTGTTAGAAGTGGGATTTGAAAAGTGTAATATAGATCCAAAGCCTTAATTATTTGCTCATGGTAAAGAATGATTTTTGGTGCGTGCTACCTGGTGAGATTTTACCTGTGCCTTGATTTAAGTGAGATTCATCTATCTCATTTCCCTGTAAAAACTGAGCATGGAAGAGCCTCACAGTCTACTTCAGCCAGACATGACTGTAGTGACGTCTTCAAAATTACTCTAGCACCTGTCTGTTTAAAGGAACTAATCAGGTTTTTATTATTTCCTCTCTGCCTTCCCCCTAAAATGTTAACCCAAATGATTGCTAAGAACGGAAATAATACCATAGCTCTACTAATAGAATATTGGTTTGTAACACAGACTTTCTTACCTTTGAAGTAAAACCAGAAAAAAATGTTCTTGTAGCTCCAGCATTAGGCCATTCAAAATCAATGCTTTCTAGGATATTTATAGTCAGACCTGGCACATACTGGCACATCCAGCTGAATTATGGGAATCCAGATTTTAAAGAACAAGCCAAGTACTAAAGCACTCACATTTTTCAAGATAAGGTCAGGACCAGGCAGTTACTGTGCAGTCTTTTCTATTAGTGAAAGCTGTGCACCGGTTTCACATGTATTAAAGTATGTTGCCTTCTCAAGGGCAGATTTCTAAACCATGTTAGTTAGGTGCTGTTAGCAATAGCAACAGCATACCTTTAAATCCTAGATGAGACGGGGCAAGAGTATGTTCCCTGGGGACTCATCATAGCCAAAAGAGAAGGGATGGCTTCTAAAGTCCCCATCTGCGCAGCAGAGACTCGTCACGAAGGAAAACTGTACATAATGGCCTGTGGTTTGTAGTTATCTACTTCTAGTTCTTTACAGTCGGGGGAATGCAACATATACCACAAGCTGAGTGCAAGATGAAGCAATTAAGCCAGATTCTTAAAAGCAGTCTGAGTATACTTTGCTTGGAGCCATCCATTACAACAGACAATATATCAGAAACCCTTCATTATCAGGAATCTGTCCTGCAGGTACTGGAATTTCTCTCGCTCGCTTTCTATTGGGCCAGAAGCTGAATTTTTCCCTATAGTCCTATACAGAGAGTTTTACACTGGTTCCCACTGAGGGTCATAAGCATATGTTGAGACACCGAGATCTGAACCTTTGAGTAAGATTTATTAATGGGTTCAGGCACTCCAGCTGCGTATAACACTGAGTGATCTCATAGGGACAACTAACTACTGTTTACAGCAAATCACTCGTTTGTGTTAGCTAGCATCAACTTTTGGTTACCTTTTGCCTGAAAGACATTGGTAATAGCATGTCTTTGGAGTCATAACAGTGTAGGAAGCCACCACAGCAGTCAAAGAGATTTTCTTTTTGTGTTTCTTTTACTTTGGTCTCCTGCGTTGCCACCAGCGCAGCCACTGTTTCCCTGTTTATGGCAAAGTTTCTCATTAAAATCAAGGAGCCAGAGTGTGACCTGGTGGCAGAGTCTGGGGCTGTGATTGTCTCTCTCTGAACAGTCAATTTGGTTTTTGATCTGTGACTTCTTCTGCATGTTGTAAAAAATATAAAGATTCAGAAATCAAATCAGAGGAAATACTGTCATATCAGGACTAAAGCTGGGAAGGTTCAAGAGCAATTTTTGGGGCTCTTCAGTAGATTCCCCAAGAAGAGGAACATCTATTTGCATAGAAAATGCTTCTCCTTACCTCAGTTTGTGCATGGTTTGTGGCTAGGACCACATTTTTTTTCTGATGAGATGTATATTCATGCACCAAGAAACAGCTGTTTTCCTTTACTGTTTCCTCAGTAAATTTCTTAATGATCCCCCCTCTTCCAGCCCTGATGTAAACATCCTGCTTAGTGTATTTCCTATTCAAGATACCTTGGTTTCACTTTCCTATTTTAGGTAGTGTGCTTCTGGAAGTACAGGAACATTTCTTGCAGAGGTAGCTCCAAATGCAGAGGAGCTCCAAGTTAGTGTATTTATGAAGGCTTGGACTGAAAGGAATTGAACAGCTTTTATTTTCTTCTCTTCTTTGATTTTCGTAATTATTCTCTCCATGTCGGTTCCCTTCCTCACCATGAGGATTATCTTGGTTCTTTGGGTGCAATTCTAGTCCTTAATATTCCTTCCACATCAGTGGGTGGGTGGGTGGGAGCGTGCGTGTGTATGCCTAATTAAGGGGGGGCTTCTTCAGGAGCACCGTCTCCGAGCTGGAGCACACGTGCGTGCACAAGCCTGCGCGCCTGCTGTCAGCTCCCTGCTCCCCCTCAGTTCAGAAGCACATCCTTCAAGGATCAGCTTCGGCAGTAGCGAACAAAAGTTGCTCTGCTTTGGAGATGAAAGTGGAAGCGCCTATGTGGTGCCCAGGCTGCGCGTTGCTGATTGTTGCTTAGCAATAAAATGTGCAGCACGTGGTGACAGTGCAAAGATACCAGGCCATTTTTCTAAAGAAAAAAGAAAAGGATGAGAAGGTCACACTAATAATCAGTAGAGAAATGGGAACATTATCAGATGCTGTAGCTAGAGAGGAGATCATACCCCTCAGCCTGCCTGTGAAATCTTCTTTCCTTATTCACTTTCAACATTGAGGGACTAAAGAGGATTCAAATTCAAAGTGTTTTGTCCCCATTGCTACCTTATTGTAAACAATCCCGTTCTTTTTCAGCCCACTGGAATAGGATAATTCCATTTTTAAAGCTGCCTGCTCCTGGCACACGTTACACTGAAATAAGGGATTTTGAAAGAAAAACACTTACTAGAGTAGATGGCACAAATATTTTCAGGCTAGAGCAAGGCATCTGAACAATAACAATTTATCAAGGATCCTTGAGGCAGCTAAACAGAACAGAAAAGCTAGGCTGAGCTAGGCAAATGGCTTATGATTACAGCTATGCTCCAGCTTCAACGGGGGAAAAAAATCAAAAAACAAAGAAAGATGACTGACATCCTTCACAAAGCAGAGTACAGAAGAAATGTGGCTTGTGGCCTATTGTTAATACGGTATCAACTTTAATTGAACCTCCAGGCTTTGATCCAAGTCAATATATCTGGAGCTTCCTGGAACAATAAATCTTGGTGTTAACCACAGTAGAGGTCAATCTCTGTCTAATATATGCTTTGTAATGCATTTAAAGTAGAGATATAGTATGTAGATGGTGAATTATTCATACACACAAACTATTAATGGAGAAGTCAATATAAGGACAAGATTTGGGACCCTGACTATTGGAAAGAGGAGTTAGCTTTGCAGGAACACATGTTTCCAATGACAGTCTAACATGAGTCACAGACTGGACAGGTCAGCGATCAGTGTGGACATTTTGTGGGCACATAGTCCGTGTTATTTTTTTCCCCCTTTTATTCTCTCTTGAATAAAACAAACCATACTTCAGTTACCCTTCAAATCACCCGGCTTTAATGACGATCAGACAAGATTAACTCTTCACTGTTTTCCCATTGAAATAAATTAATATCTTTCCTCACGCTTCAACAGCTCCATTATGCCTCCATTCCTGACAGGCTTCACTAGTATACCTGTCATACGAACACCACCACATCAGTGTATTCCTATGTGACTTCTTTTTTAAGTCTTTTGGTAATCTTTTTTTCTCTGAGGCTCTTGGTTCTTTACTGGACAGAGGTCTCTCTCTCATTGAAGAGGTCCCTGTTTTCTTTGTTTTGTCTTGCCTGCTTCTCCAAGGGTATATTTATTTTGCCATAAATGCCAGAAGACTCACAACCCTGAAAATCAAATAATGTTCATCCCAACAAGGAAATAGACATGTGAGAGGAAAATAAGCATCAGCATCAGATATTGTTTTTTGTTGCTCTCCAAACAAGTTGTCCCTTACCAGGATATACCAGGCAAAGAACTGCAGAATACTTTTGATCTATGCCCAACTAAACAGGTGGTAGCTAAACAATTGCCACTTCATGATGTAGCCTGGTTCCTCAACATAGCAAACCATTAGCTACAAAGCTATAAATAGTATAATAGGGGGTAGCTACAACTAAACATTTATGAAAACACAACAAACCTCCCCAGATTTCCTTCCAATTCTTCTCTGATGCACAACCAGTTCAGCTGGTCCCTGCTCTCCTAAGTTACATCTTTAAGCAACATGCTGCTTAAGAAACCCAGACACAGGTGACGGGTACAGAAGATGTGCATGACATATGGATCTCAGCTGCAAGAGGGAATATGTTAGAAAATATGAAACTAGAATGAGAGATATGCTTTAAATGAGCTATGTCTTCTTTCATTCCTCAGTGAGCATGTATCTTTTCCAATAACATTTAAGGAAGTTAGTAAGCACATCAATAAGAAAATGTGGCTGTGTTTGCCAAATGTCAATCAGACATGAGAGATTTAACCATTTAGCACAGCTCCCCTGCCTCATTCAATCACTGGACTTACTTGTTACAGCTGCCAGATTTTGAACAAGTGTCTTGACAGCAGTGTCTCCACTGTTACTGCTCTCCAATCAGTTAGAGTGCCCTATCAAAGGAGAAATAAAATTAGGAATGCAAACTTCATTTCTCAAATGGCAAGAATTTGCCAGGATGAATAGCAGCTGCAAAACTTCATATTTGAGGCCTTTGCTATATTGAAACCATTTTAATAATTTCACCTAACAATGGACACTGCCCACCCCCCAGATCTTTGTAATGTAATCTGATTTTTCTGTAATATAATCTGACTCACTACATATGTAAAAGCTTTGTAGTGGAAAACAGCTACAGTGACTGAAGAAGAGAGGCATTTCTGCTTTGACTTCTTGGAAAAATCAGGTTACCAAACCTTGCATTTCCCACCACCTGCTTCATCTTTGGTGAGCTGGCCCACTTCCCTGGCAGAAGAGGGCTTCTTGTGGTTTTCTGCACGTCTGTTAGTACAACTCTTGGTTGTCTAAAGGAGCTTTCAAACATGGTAGCATTCCTCTTCTTCCTTCTCCTAGTGTTATGAAAGTATCAAGTGTCTATCAACGCATCAAATATCTATCAAAAGCTTCCACCACCTCCAGCTTGAGGGGTAAAGAATTCATCTGGGTTCCCAAACACAGTGTGGTAGTGATCATGATAGTTTCTTATTTGTTTCTGTATAAAAACATCTTACTGCAGCTGACTAATAGTGAAAAAAATGAAATTTTTGGAAAAGTTTTAAAAGATGTAGGTCTTAGTCTGCTCCCCTCAGCTGTATTTCAGAGAGAATTTGTACAAATTCTGAGTTAATTGGTCTTCTTGAAATTCCCATGGAGCAATAAGACTGCTATATATCAACAGCCAGACTTCACTAGGTGTCAGCACAGATGTTTTCCAGTAGCATATCTTCTCAATATATGTAGCTACAGTAAAAAAAAAAAAAAGTGTAACTCTTCAAGCAACTCAACATGTTTAACACTTGGATTTCTAGTTCTAAGTAGTTGTAGCACTTGTTTTTTCTCTCAGAAAAAAAGAAGGAAGAGGATGAATGTTATGTAGCTACTAGTTCTGACACAACACAGACCACCTTTCAGCCCAGTTAAACACCAGCTGGCCTACTCCAGATCCCTAAAACTAAGAAATTCTCCATGTCAGCTTCTCATAGTTCTTCCTAACAGTTTAAAGTATAAACTCAAATGATCCTGAAAACCCTGAAGAATAAAAAAAAATCATCCTTTACATGAAGGATTTTCTTATTCCTTAGAAATCCTTCTATCAATAATTCTTGACACAGAAGTCATTATTGAGCAGTCTAGTGTCTTTTCTCAAGGTATTTATAGCTAACAAGATTTGCCACAGCCTGTTAATGCTCTCACTGGCCAGCCATTATCCAGATCAAGTACCAGCTTCACGGTTAATATAGTTACTGAAATGCAGAACTTGAATTTTTAGCCGTTTTATTTATGAGACTAGTATGTCTGATAAACTCTTAGTTAATAGGTTAAGATGAGAGAGGAAGCACTTGCAGTTTTAGGCATGAAGCCTAAAAAAAAAGCATCATGCATTTCTGGGAATATCAGAAGACAGATCTGCAAGCGATCACGTAGATTACTGAGTCAAGTCCCCAGCAGCCATAGATAATATGGAATAACTACTTAATCTAAAAAAACTTCATAGGAATATAAAAAGCTCAGGTCCTTCTAGGTCTACTATTCTTGGTCTCACAAAACCCCATTCATCAGTGACAACAAGGTATTTCTTAGCAACCTGTAGCAAACTAATAACTTAAAGACCAGAAGAGTCTGAATGCACTACAGATAAATAAAAGGAAAAATCACAGATTTACCCAAAATCCCAACTAAAAATCCCTAATCATCCTTTGAAGAGCCTGTGGCCTACTGATAAAAGAATCTGCAAAACACAGCAAGAAGACCAAATGCCATTTATCTCAACCAATCTGATGTTTATTTTTGAATATCTTTAATGTAATGACAACTCTACCTCAAAATACTCAGCAACTTACAGGAGTCAAATATAAAGAGATTTTCCTTTGAAGATTAGCAACACTGCCTGAGGGATTTGGAAAGTCAATTTATATTAAAATTATATGGAATTAAGCAGCCTAACATCTGGAAGGTTTTGAAAGGTCCATGTTGAAAATTCTCAGCTCCTCATTTAATCAATGGAGAGAGGTAGCTGCTATGCCCAAGTTAAGCACCTATGGTTGCAGCCTGACCTCTGCACCTCTCCTTTGGTTGAACAGGATCGGGCCACCCTAGAGGGCCCTAGATAGGCTCTCTGAATTGCTCATTGCTCTGCCTAAGACACCGTACTAAAAGCCAAGGTCATCTCAGGTGCTACAGTCAGGTATGTGAACCCTTCCTCTTAGGGTCCAGGCTCTAAGTTTCTCTTCAGGAGCATTGAGGTTTGCCTGTATTTCTTTCTGACCTCGTCTCTCAGAAGAGGCAGATAGAACTGAGGCAGTAACTTTAACTGAATGTTTCTTGCCTTTCTTATGTTATGCCTTCTGAGTGAGGTTTTTCAAAACTACCCAGGCGTAATCATCCAGGCACTTTGGAAAAATGCTACTCTCGGCCTTACCTTGTCAATACCATGTTTTTATAAACTTTATAAATAATGAAACCAGCAGAAGTAGACAACATACTACTTATTCTTTCTGCAGTTCTCTACATTTTACCAAACCTGGAAGACATTTCCATTCATACATATATCCATAATTTTTGGTGGAATAATTTTTTTTTGCTTGAAGCTACCAAGCCCTTGAGGACAACATTTCTTCCTTCAGTAGCCATAACAGACTTCTAACCGAGCTGCATAGGCACTCGAGACCTGCCTCTGACTTCCTGTGCTGCACTGGTGGGTTAACTTGGGTCATCCCACCCCTCCTGGATGAAGCGGGATGCTGACCCTTTACTTTTAGCTCTTGGTTTATTTGTGCATGCTTGTCCATGTGACATTACTGTTATGTACAGAGTCTCCTGTGGAGGAATAAGAAGAAGGGTTCTCTAGCGGAGTGCAAAGGCCTTTCACCTTTAGGTCAGTAGTTGGAATTTAATCAAAATAGGTAGTTACTGAAAATTGTTGGTTTCTAATGACTTTACCATGGCCTGCTGGTATGTGAAATGAGCTGGTGGTCTCTCAGGCTAGGTCCTGTTGGTGAGGCATGTGGAGCCCTGAAAGTAGCTGTGCTGTTAGCCATCTAAATAGGCATGCTTAAAAAAGGATGAAGTTTGAAATTGCTGAACTTCTCTCTCAATCCTAGGAGGAGTCTCTCCAACTCAGTCAGGAAAAAGAGACAGGCTGGCTGGCTCCTACAGAGAAAATTAGTCTTCTTGAAAAAGCTAGCTGCAATATCTTGTCAGTGGGTTTGCAGAACAACTTGGCACTTCCACATGTAAATGATGCTTGTGAAATGTGGTTGCAGTGCTTGTGACAGCTTGAGGCTTGGAAAGCAGATTGTAAGCTCCCCGGCTCACAATTGTGTTACGCCGAGAAACAACTGGGATAGTGGGGCTCTTGCTGGCACCCCAGAAGCACGTGCCACGTTAGATCCTGTCGGTACCCTCTTCCGCATCCCTTTGCTCTTTGTTCCGCAGTTGCTGTTGATCACTGCTTCCCAGCTGAGCTGACAGAGCATGGGCTGTTTGCTCTCAGCTGGATACAAGGACTAAAGAAACCAGTGAAGTTTTTTCTGGGCGTTGCAGAAAGGCTCTTTCCTCTGCTCGTGCATTTTATTTGATTGTGTCATGCAGTCCCTTGTAGCATTTCTGCCTCTCCCGTTGCAGAGAAGAATTAGTTTTACAGCTGCCTGTGCCAAGCAGCCTGCTGACAGACACAGGTCAGTGGGTGAGATAACTAGCTACCTCTTGCTGAGATGGAAGGAAAGAGAAAGATCTGATGAGAAGCTATACATATGTATCTACATGTCAGGCATATTGTGCCACACAGTAGGTTTCCTATTCTAGTCTCCAAGCCTCTCTTTTCATTTTTTTTCTGGCATTCTCCTCCCTCTTTCCCATACATCTTCCCTCTTGCAAACCTGGAGGTTTGCTCCCTAAAGGTCTCTCTTGAGAGTGGCTGTTTTTACAAGCAGGTTATTAGAAATGCTACAAATGCTAGTCCAACACTAAAAAAAATGCAGTGGGCATTTTGTTGCATATGTATTTTCCACGCCATAGTCCAGAGAGAAGGCCACTGGTTTCTCAAGTTACTGAACAGTGATGCACGTTCTCCTTCTGCAGTGACGCCCACCCATTCTCCACAGTCTGATTTCTCCTAGTAACCTTGATTTCCGCTTTTCAGAATTTGCTGTCATCCTGAACTTTCTCTCCTTTGATTCATGGTAACTGTAATGGTGCTTTTGCCATCATCAGTCCAAAAAAGTGTGTGCCATACTTAGGAGGCAGGTATCAGTGCAGTTGCACTGGCCTCACTGGTCCAATGTTTTCTTGCCTCCAGAGAAGTATAAATGAATCATCATTATTATTTGTATCACAAAAATGCTCAACTTGTGATGGGATTGCTGCTCATTTACCTAGAAAACCAGGACCCCTTACCCTAAATGATTTGTATTACTAACCACAGTTAGCTTAGTCAGTGAATCGTAGACCCTCTAGGAGTGTATGGACAGCTTCTAAAAAGTTTGAAAAAGGTGGCCAAGAAAAACTAATTTATGTATGCTGCAGAGTGAGTTGTACATGTGAAATGTCTAAAGAGGTCCACATGTCCACACCTCTAAAAAACTGAAAACCACTTCAGGAGACAAAGGGAAAAACATGACAGGCAAGGGAGGAGTGATGCCTGCTGATAGGCATTTTCAACAACTCCTATGACCAGGATTATTTTCCAATCAGATCATACAGGATCTAATACTGCATTGCCCAGTGCCAGAAATCTCACAGAGTCCCACCTAGAATTTAGCTGCTTTTCAAGCAAGACTGTAAAGAGCTTATAGATAGCAGGATAGCAGATAGATCTTATAAAGATAGCAGGAAATAGCTAGAGAAATCCTGCAAACACCATCCCCAGATATCACTCAAGTCAGACTTGAAGCCACAATGAAGATTTTGTTCCTGGGTGGATAATCCCCCGCCTTCGGGAGAGGTATACAGTCATGTTCCTCCTGTAATAAATAGGAGGAATACTAAATAAAATAGTAATTTCACCTACCAATCAGTCTGTTTCCAAGTGAAAGCAGAAGTGAAAGAAAACACTAACACTGGCCTCTGGCAACTGGTCACTGGCATTTTCTCAGATCCAGTAACTTTTAAGGACTCTTATAGACAACATCCTTTTAGCCAAGTCAATCAATTCTACTGTGATTAACCCTTCTTTGGGATACAGAGTCCATTGAATGTCACTGTCTGATGGTTACTAATTAAGTCTTTCTTCTGGTGATAAATAATTTGTAAAGACTGTTACCTGCAAATTGTAAACAATGTAGTGCTTTATCAATCAAAAATAGTTGCTGTCCTATTCTGTTTTTCAGGCTGTACAGAATTCTTCAAAATCTTAATTTATTTTCTGTACTGAAACTTTGGATCTTTAAAGAACTGTTGTATCTTTAATATAACCAGGGTAAGCTTAAAACAAAAGTAATGGTACCATTCTTAACATTTTCTTTTGTTATTTTCTTTATAATGTGTCATTTAGAAATATCTTTTATATTTCAAATCTAAAACTGGAAAAAGCATATCTAATCCAAGAAATTATAAGCGGAAGCTGAGATGACCTTGGTAGGATGTTCATCATCCTCAGAACAGGCTACCACGAAGTGCTTCTCAGCTTTGGGGCCTTCAGGTTCTTCAAACTTTTTAGATACCTGAAGTATCTCAGTGGTAAGAAGTCCACTGATGCTTGTGATTAACTGGAAGACTGTACATTTTTCTAATAGATGCTGAGCTAAAGCTAGTGATCCAGGCATGGGCCTCATATTTTCATATGGCACCTCACTGTATAAATAAAATGCATACTCTAAAACGGTTCAACTTGTTTAGCAAGTCAAACTGTCAAATAGGTCATCTGCTTAGCAGTTTTGCATGCTAAACTCTTTTATGCTATTTTCCAAACAAATAAATCACAGTTTATGTAGCAAGAGTCTTCAGAAAAAATATATGATACAGTGTCAAATGGGAACTATTTACTAAAGAGGAAAAGCTGGACATTCCTATGAGAGTTATAAATTGCATAACTAACTAGCTGAAGGAGAGATGAAAGATCTTGTAATGAAAGATGAACTACCAGGCTGGAGAGAATTTCAGCCTTCGTGAACAAGGCACAGAAAGAACAAGCATCGTGCTAAAATTTGCTGAGGCATCCTTCACAGAGAAGGTCCAGAGTGCAGTGCCATGTGGCAGGGTCTGCATAACCTTGAAGACTTAGGTAATAAAAATTTAATAATAGACATGAGAAGTCATGTCTGTAAAAATATTCTACTATAGACAAAGTTTCTATTAAAAGCTGGGAGCACCCCTATTAGAAATAAGAGGGAAAAAGACCCGTATCTATAGGGGTAAGCGCATGGTGACTATGAAGTATTACAGCAACAAAAAGAGGCAAAAGGAATCTGAAGATGTGTCAGCATTTCCAGTAGAGATAAGGAAGTATTATCTATTGTACAAGCGCTAGCTGGACCTCATCTCGTATACATATACATACATATATATATATATATATACACACACATACATATATATGTATACACATGTTCACTGAAGCTCTAGAAAGGGAAATTCATCCTCCTGGACTCATCAGAGTGGAAAGGGCTATGAACGCGATCAAGGGAGAAAAAGCCCATCCTCTGACAGATTTTGAGGAAGCCCAGCTATTGCAGTTTGCTATAAAAAAGTTGAGAGACAACATGATTTTTCTCTGTAAACCCTTCTGAAAGGAACAAGATTTATTTAGAGAAGCAAGGCTGACTCAAGAAAATAAGTATAAACTGGCCTGAATTAACTTTCTACAGAAATCAAAGGGCTTCTACTATGAGAGGAATGAATTTCTGCTGAATAAAAGTAATGGAGATAAACACCTAGGTTATTTTTAGGATGTAATGATCAGCTCTATGGCAGGGTTATTTAAAGGTATATAAGGTCAGTAACAGCAGAGGGTTGATCTTAACACCAAATGCTCTTCCAGATCCTCTGTCTGCTATTCCTGTGCATCATGGTACATACGTCATTGGTGTCTCCTACAGCCTTCACTCCTGTTGTATTCAGAGTACAGTGCAGAACTAATGCTGTCCTCAAAGACAGGGCAGGGATTCAGAGATTCACAGAATCAGAGTTAGGATAGTTTACTTGACTAATATTTCCTGCAATATTTTAGCACAATTATGAACGCACTGAGAAAGAGAAGAAGAGTTAGAGCTACAAAAAATTAAACTTTTGTAGGATGAAGTCAGGAGCATGGAGTCACTTGGGGCATCCACACTAACGTTTAGCTCAGATCAGGGGCTCATTTTTGAAGTCATCTTCCGGTTGCCCCCATTTAACTGTACAGAGCTATCACAGAAGCATGAACTGGATTCATTTCAGATAAAACTAAACCAGATGATGTACTCTGTCAAACAACAAAAAGCTCTCCAGCCTTTAATCAGTGTTCAGTCCTTGAGACCAGAAGAGCCTGATTCCTACTAGTCTGTGTAAAGCTTCAAAACACACATAGTGTGGGAGCTGGGTCCTCAGCACCAATGGATTTGCTTTTTAGATTCCTATCCTGCTACAATAGTTCTTTATGTAGATGAACCTGCTGTTGTCCTATGAGACAAAAATGTCGCTCAAAACAAGTGAAATCAATGCAAAATTCATTTCTCCGACCTTCTCTTAACATTTCTTTACTCTGCCTGCTCTGACTTTTCTGCAAAGTGTTAACCAGAGTACTTGCTGTCAAGTCAGTTGAAATTTGTTCTTTTTTCATTTTCTACAGAAGAGTTTAGATAAGAAAGCCCAATGTATCCAGTAAACAGAGATTCCACAGGAACAGACTTTTCCCAAATGCTTTGCAAAATCCTCTTTGGAAACCTCAGCTGTATGAAAACTTCAGGTCAGTCTGCAGTCTAGCCTGACTTCATGTTCACAGATCTTCTGTTTTGATCTACAAAAGGATAAAGTAGGTCTATTTTCTACCATTTCCTCTTTCTTCTTCTAGCCATCCTCCTCTTGGAACAGGAAAACCAAAAAACAGATGGTTTTGTTTCATATATTATTGGCTTTGGAAAGTCAGAGATATTCTCCCCAGTATCGAAAGTTTCTGACTACAGGCTCTGATCCTCCAACTGATAGTCTAAAATTAGGCTCAATTCTATAAACCGCAAAATGGTGCGAATGTGTTTACGCTGGGTCATTCTTTATTTCTGCCTGATGCTGTGGAATCTCCAGCAGATGACTGCACAGTATGTATTGCTGAATTATGCAGACAACAGATGAGTTTTAGGGTATTGGTTGCCTTAAGCAAACAATATCTTGCTATTGTGAATTTAATATTACAACTATTTTGTCACTTTTCTGTGTTTCTTCTGCTTATTTTAAAAACAGCAGTATTTGTTTGCAATGGCATTGTAATACCCCCATAATCTTAAACCATAATGTCAATAAACTACCACTGACACTGTAATGGTTCACATTACCATATCATTATAGATGTAAAAGTCAGTCCCATATACTTCCTACAACATCAGTATTGGTGAGGCAGCCATTAAGATGTCAGTGGTAGAGCCGAGAATCACCATTACGAGCTTAGTCAAGATAATAAAACATTGCTAAAGGTAGCTACAGGGCCATGCTCAGCAGCTGTTTCCAAATATAAAACTCTCAGCAGTTTAAAAATAAATTTTGAATTAGCCAAATGCTCCAATCCGCATTAAGAACTGATGTTAATACCAGCAAAAAAAAAGTCCTGTTTAAGGCTGTCAGGGGCAGGGGTTTTCTTTAACGCTTAGTGTGAAAAGGCACCTTTTAAAAAATATTTCAGTATATTTTAATTTTAAATCATTGGAAAATTGAAGGGAAAAATTTTGCTCTTGGTTGAGGTGTGCAAGCCTTGTCTTTTGCTGACAGCAATGGAAATGCCCTACCAAACTAAAAACACACGCAGGTTGTATATATCAAGATTTGGTCTACTGCAGATGAATCCAAACAAGATAAAATACTCCGAACGCAGAAATTTATATTCCAATGCAGACACAATTGGTTTTATTCAGCCCCTTCATTGCCATTGTACAATTCAAAGTCATCTCAGATTAATCTTTTGCATCAGATCTTTTAAAGCAAAACAATACAAAGGAGACTAATGAAAAGCAGTTAATAAAGATTCTGGCAAAGGGACAATTTACTTTAATTTGGAAAGTATAGGGGAGTGAGACTGGCAGGCATAAATGGGAGTAACAGCAAGAACATAATGCACGTGGCACACTAAATACAGTACAATAAAGCACTCACTGCAACAGCAGCCTATATTTATGGGCACTGTATTCATGAATGTGTTGAGATTATGTTATATAAACATAATTATGCTATTCGATTACTTGGCCTTTTTATCTTTTATACAACAATCAGAGGTGACTCTTTTTAAGTGAATTTTTACCATCATAGAATTCAGATAATACATAAAAAACATAACTGGAGATTTTACTTCCTCTCTATTCATAAACTAGTCTTCAAAGAGCAGGCAGTGGTGTCCTCACCTGTGTTGTTAAGCCTATGTTGAAGCAGACCCCTTGATGTCACTGACACTTCTTAGATGAAGAAGTCCTTGACAGGGCAAGGAGGTTCTTGAAGTTCGCCTTTTATCTAAAAGTATACTATAAATTAAGTGCTAAGTTTCATTAATATATATAACCCCCATGTCTCCATTAAGGTACTTTCATCAACAATTAGTTTGTCAAATGGAGAATCTGACAAAGTCAAATTTTCATAATCTACGAAAAATCTGCAAAAATAATGGAAATGCTTGTTTTGGGAATGACTTGTTCTAACATCCCTGTGAAAACTCTACGACTAATTTTCCAATTTGCTTTTTCTTGCATATCTATTTGGATTGGTCAGTTCTTCAGTGATAAGACAAGTCTAAGGAGTTAGCAGAAGTCATTTTGACTGACTGAAGCAATGTATTTTTTTGTGCTTTATTAAAGCATGCCATGACTACTGTCTTCCGTAATTTATGCAGGTGCAATGTGATTCTATGGAGCTGAATATAGACTTCTTTGGACTCACATTAGTTAAATTTATAATTCAGAACATAAAAATGGAAGATTTTTGAAAGGTCTTTGATTAGAAATATATACACCTGAGTATGTGGTTGCATGTATAGTTGAATGCACATTTCATAAGAAAGACAAAACAGAGCTCAGCCATAATTACTTGTCTATAAGAAGAGTAGGGGCTGCAGGAGCAGGAGTTGTATTTGTCTGGACATTTAAAGGCACTATTTTATTTTTATGATCCTAGAAATTTAAATAAAAAAAAAATTAATATAAGAAGCTCAAAGTAATTTCAACATCCACTATTCTCTCTCAACACTAGCATCTAAAACTCTGTCACTACTAAATTAATATTTCGTCTTCCAAGTAGTCCCATCATTACAGACATTTCAGCATAGTGCTTTTCCTCCTTTAGTTAGAGCTCTTTAGACACACAGGGCTTGATACACTGTATTGCAAAGGAAAGTTAACAACTGAAGATCATACAAATTCAAATACAGGGTCTGACTCCTCCATGTCATTCTCCTGAAAGATAAAATATTTAGAAATCTTTCTACCTGTGCTGCAAACAATGCAAGACTTAACAACAGGAAGTCCAGCTTTCAGCAGATGCCAGGAATAAATACATACATACATATGTTTTTATATATATATATATATATAAAAAATATATATATTTATACATACATAAATACACACATAGCTGTAAGATATATATTTTAGAAAGAGGATGCATTTTAAATTATTACTAAATTTTGTATAATAATAGATTAAACTATCTGACATTTCTTAGAAAGTGCTTTTGTTTCTGGCATATCTTCTCAGCTATGTTTCATTTTATTGTTGAACACTTGGGAAACATGAGCACAAAGATCTAACCTGTGGATAACTGAGGTCATTTCTCAAACTAGTAAAAGCATTTAGGACCTTCAAAGAGATATTGTGATAAAATGGTGCTAAATTTTGAACGATGTGTTACCTGACCCTGCTCTGCCGACTTTGCTACAGTCCAGCATCTTCCTCCTGTTTGTGACATCTCAGCGTGAAGGTTTCTTGGGCTCAGCAATGAGTTCAGACGAGATGATTGAAATGGATGTTGGAAGAAAAATCAGTACAGCCATGAAGGTTACAGCACAGAGCACTGAATCGCTCTATGTTTCTATTGCTGGCATTTATCTTATAGTGGCAAAGGGTCCTTTCACTTCCCTCCTAAAATATCTTTATAGTTTGAGTGTGTGTTTTTTTTTAACTAGGAAGGATTTTATCAGCTTCTTTAAAAATTGTCAGGTAGTTCTAGTCAAACTTCACAGTTAACTGTATTCTAATCTGCCCAATTAGTCCCTTATTCCCACAAAGACTTACACATGTGGTTAATTTAAAGTTTAACACAAGTGTGAAACTCTTCTTTGCCTGAACCTGCTTGCTTCTAATGAGTGAAAAAGCAAATGCTTTTCTTCCCTCGAGAGCCACAGCTTTTTCTTAGTCTTTCATCATTAATCTCGGCTCTGGTGTTATGCACTATCTCACCCATGCCCGATTATTAAACATAATAAAACAAAGTGAAAAGAAAATCCAAAATAAAAGCCAAAGGGGATCAAATTACCTGATGGGTATGCTTTGTAAATAATGGCTCTTTCATGAAGCAAATTCCCTTTCCTTGCTTTCTGTTGTTTCCTTTCCTCTTTCACCCCCTCTGTGACCCTTCTTAGCCTATGTCGTAATTCATTGTGTTATCTGTCTTGTAAGCATCCTAGGGCAGGGACCTTGTCATCTCAGTAGTCTGCACAGCACCATGCACCTCCAGAGAAGGGTATAAATATTAATAAACACACACTCACATTCAACGGAATCAAAAGCCCTGTTTTTCTGAATCAATAGCTTGCTCTCTCCGGGCATGAAACAGTAGTAATCCATGGCCATGGGCTTTAATCCTTTTGAAAAGTGCTTTCAAATGGGACTTTCATGAGCAGTAAGAAAAATGCATGCAAACAAATGAGGGTACAGCACAGCTAGTGAAGCACTGGTTTTCTGCATGAACAGTGTTTATTAACTTCCACCCACAAGGAAATATGTTGTCCCCTGCTGCCCCTCAACCCACTCTCATCAATGTTAAAATCTGTTAGGAAAAAGCTACTCGTAATTGTCCTTCCCAACCATTTGGATCCTCTTAGTCTGTCATTTCTTCCCTTATCTCCTACTCCACTAATGATTTTATAATATGACAAAGATGATTGTAAAAGAATTTTAAAAAATAGAAAATAAGAGGTTTATGGTACTTTTGTGCAACCTTACTTTCTCTTCTCTCCTGCTCCTGCTTCTTCACACAATCTTCAACCACAAGATCGCATATTGATTTACTACAAAAACCCTTCCAACTTCTAGGAGCCAAGAGGAAGGATTCTTACAAACCAGCTCCCCACAATGAGTGCAGATGAGATGTTAAAGCTGATGGCCAGGATCATATCTTCATCATGGGATACCTAGCAAGCCCAGACTAAAGAATGAACTACATCTCTCTTAGACAAGCTGGTACAGCTTTCTTGCGTTGGTTCACTATTATTCTTTACATGGCATGAACCCAAGACCCTCTGGAAAAAAAAAATGCATTTGACTGTGTCATTGTTACCCCAAGCAGTTAGCCTGTTTTCCAGAGTTTAGTTGTCTGTTTCTATAAGAAGCAGGAAAAACTGAGAAGAGAATCAGATATTTGTCTGATCTAAATCTCTTTGTTTACAAAAACCATACACATCGTCTTGTTTTCGATGAACACATAAGAGATCAAGTATCTGTTCCATTTCTCCTTCTCCTCCACATGGTGTCCCTTAAATATCACTGTTAATTTTATACTATGGCCATGTAGTGTTTTATTGGCTGTCTCTAAGTTGTCTTCGGTTTCTACACAAGGGCATTTCTTACCTTGCAGGTGGTGGGGTCCAGCCACCTCTACCAGAGCCTTATCACCATTGGTAAGATTTTTCTGTGCCTCCCTCCCCTCTTGCACTAGGCAGAGACAGCTCATGCACCACAAACAAGCCCCACCGAGAGCTGGAAGTACCCTGTGTCCTCGGCAGTGATCCTCAGTGGGAGTTTCCTGGGCTATCCTCAAAGAAACCTAGATTGGCAAGAAGCATCTCAGGCAGGAAAAGCGGTGCGTAGGGAAGAGTTAGAAGGTCCTGTGGCTTCCTTTCTGGTGTGGTGAGAATTTATGTTACAGCTGTGTACTTGAATGAAGTGCATCTTTCATAATGATCAGTGAATTAAGCAAATGTGTTACAGAGTAGTTGTGCATTTGTGCGTCTGTGCAGCAGGCCCTAGAGGAGAATTCACTACTGCCCAAGCTCACAGAGATGGTCATGCAGCACCTGAAAAGCAGCACACAAGAGAGTTACAAAGCACTTCAAAATGTAATGGCTATTTGTTCTGTTTTCCAACATACAGCAACTAAATAGTCTCATCTTAGTATTATTTTGATAATGAATAAGCCATACTGTTCTTGTTGCTATTGCTCTACTGTTCTCATTTTATATTAGATTGCTATCTTAAACCTCCATTATATACGTATACACATCCACAAAAATTTGCTACAAAATTTTCTCTTGAGATCCTCATCATTTAAAAAGCACCAGAGTAAACGCTACTTCTGTGCATCAAGGACACATGTTGTTCCCCCTTCTCTCTCATACACCCAGCTCCCTGAACCCAGCCAATAAACTCTGTAAGACAGAAAATGCTCTTGCAAGTGGGGCTACCATACATCAGTGTATCTGCTGTATAGGATGGATATTTTCTGGAAATTTTACCAAGGAAGAATTTGAAGGAGAAAAGAGATTGTTACATTTGTTGGACATGCGGCAATTCACTGCAACACCTATATAGCAGCTTTGTCTGAGTAGCCAGAAATCTGTGAAACCTCATGGTCTGCCTGATAACTTCATGTGCAGTTCACAGGTGGCCTATGCACATGCAGTAAGCAGGGTGTGTCCTGAAAGCCTCAGAACAACTATGCACAGATTTCCATCCATGAAATCCCACGGACATACAGCAGCCTCACCCGTGTTACCTTGGCTCATACCTGTTCCAGGTTTGTAGGTAGCACTGGGTTCTGCAATACAACAATATTGTCTCCTCTATTTATTCCGTAAAGGAACAAGATCGATTTTATTATTTATTCTGAATGAACAGAGGCTTTAGTGAGGCTTTGCTTACTCACAGCATAATACAACTAGCCACGGTGTCATGTCAGTGTATACACACAACTTGTTGACTGGGGCAAAGAGTAATTTTAATTCTGGCATTATGTGGGGAGCACAGACCTGCAGCACAGACTTGTACTTGCTCTAATAGCTAGTTTGTCTCTCTCTTCACCCTACCAACCCTTGCGTTTGCTGAAGTGCACGTTTACCTGGTGAGTTTGATATCTGTTTGTTGGCTGTTCTGTAATACTTAGAGCAAGGGCCTGCCCCATCTACTTCTCCAACTCTCATAAATCCAGCAATGCGCTGCAATGATCATAGAAACTCACTATTTTCCTTAGCCTTCTTCCTAATCAGTCCTGAGCATTTTATGTGTGCCTTCTGCACTGCCTCCTGGTCTCTGCCCCTCCTGCTTCTCCAAGCATCTGACCCCAGGTCTGCTTCCCTCCAGGAACCAAGTTCCCACCCTCCAGCACTTCAGTCTTTCTCCTCCTAGAGCTCAGCACCAACACTGGGTACAGCCAGAGACAGTGCTCCTGCTCCCCTTCCTGTGCCCAGGAACACAACTAAAAGCAGATCTTACAGTGGGAAATGCTAAGCAACCTACCTCTAGGTCAGAGACCTGCCAGCCATCATGATTTTGTCATTAGTTTTTAAATCTCAGTTCTTCAAGCCATACGCTAAGAATGAATTTCATATTTCTGCAGGATAGGGAAGTTTATAGTGCTCTTGGATGAAGGGGAAAATTCTGAACACATAACAAAGTGAGCAGGAATAATTCCTATGCCAGAAGGTGAATATTTTTAAAGATATATATTTCTTTTGTCTTATAGCTCCCAGAATTTTTAAGTCCATCTCAGTAATTTTTGTGACCTGAATCATGAAATTTCTTTATATTCAAGGTGCTGTCCAGGATCAGTCCAAATATAATTCACTTGGAGTTTCTTACTGAAACTCTTGGTTTCAGCAGCATTCAACAATAATTGTCTTTTCAGAGTGATATTCAGACTCTCTGAAGGCAGCAGGAGTTTTGGCATTGATTTCAATGGGATAACTTTCTAGTCTTTCATATAAAAGAATCCCTTACTGTGGAAAGAACTGAGGAGCTGAGGCTTGGGTTTGGATTTGGATTTATCTCCAAATCCCTTGTGCAATCACCCAGGCAGCTGAGCTCTACTGCAAGCCCAGGCAGCAGGATGAATTCCACTCAGCCCCTAAAAGAGAACAAGGATAAAACAAATGTTTGGAGGATTTAAAGTCTTTAGGGACTCAAATGGTTCATTCATCTGCTTTCCGTTAGCTGCTATTGCAAAGATTTCCATCGCTGTGAGGCTGATTCAATTGCCATTGAAAGTCACTAGCAAAACTGCAGTGACTTATAAGTCTGAACACACTGGAAGTTTTTGCTATTATTATTATTATTGTTGTTGATGATGATACTATACTATGTATAAAGGAACTGAAAAGGATTTTGGGGGAGAAAAAAAAAGTTCTCTATTCACAGTAGTCCAGCATGAAGAAGTTCTGACTTTCAGTAAAAGACAGGAAAACGGCTTCAGAAATGTCTTACTTCATTTTTGTGTTCAATTTCAACTCCCTGACTTCAATGGGACTTGCACTTACTCATCTGGGGATAATGCAGTCCTATACCAATAAAATACCACAGAGACAGTATGGTGATAGCATGGAAGAAAAATTCACCCATAGTAATTAAACACACATTTTCAATGTTAGGGTGCTGCTGCAATGTGAAACACTTAATAGGATAGGCTGGAAAAATTACAAAGAAAAATATTTAACTGGAATTTATCAAATAAATCAACACTAATTTTTTCATGGGAACCACTCAAAACCAACACACTCCTGAAGGTTTGAAGGACATGAGTGTCCTCAGGGAAAGGTGCTGGTGTATGCAACTGGCAGTCAGTGTGTCAGGGTAGCTATTTCACAGGTTTCTCAACACCATGTCAGCCCCATGTCAGCTCAGTGTAGATGAAGTTATTTTTTAAGAGTATTTTTAAAGTTACTGCTGCTCAGAGGCTCCAGAGTAGGAACTAGTGCCATAGACAGAGGCCACAGCGCTAACGCTCCTTTCGATCCTGCCTTCCTACGTGATTTCCCACCACCCTACGTGAGGTGTTCATTTTTTGATAATTTGCCTGCCAGACTGAGAGTCACAAAAATGTCATGACATATTTGCATGTGCATATTTCTTCATTAAGCAGAAGTCTACTTACTGGACAGTGAAGTTCTCTTCTTAAGCTAAGTACATAGAAATCTTTTCGCTCTGAGTAAGTGGCTTCTTATGTGACTAAGAGGTCAGAAATTTTATTACTCAACCTTTCTAACTTCTGTGTTGGATAAAAGGAAGGTCAACAGTCTTTTCTACAGCAGATTAAAGAATAAAAAACTTATCTAGAGAGCCTCAGAACATAAGTTTCAGTGCCTTTCTAATATGCTTTGAAATTGATCTCAATGTACGTTTTCAATTATATGTTTTCAAAAAGCAGTATACATGGAGTGGTCTGGTTGCCCTTTCCTTATGCAAACCTGTTTATCTTCTGCTAATGAGAGTAACAGAAGCCTGAATAGTAGCTGAGTTGTTGGCATTGGAAATCTTCAAAGTCCTCAGTGTTTGCAGCTGTGTTAATGTAACTCACAGTTTTAGTATGCTGCCAAAGAAAACCCAGAGTGAATTTCCACTTCACTTCACACTTTTGCTTTGGAGGTGTAACAAACTTTCTTTCAGTTAAAGCCAAATATTTTACTGTGGATGCAAATTTGTGCTAATGAATGAATAACAGACATACATTTTTCATTTGATAAAGACGTGCACTTAATGTTGTCATTTAAAAAATGTATATTCATATAGCCATTTAAAAATAACTGGCACCATTGTCATAATTATCTTTTCATATGTTCAGCAGTGCCAGGAATTAACTATGAATGTAAATGTAATCAAGCACGCTACCACACTTTTAATAAATAAGGCAGCTTCTATATCTCTATTGTGCTGAAGCTAGTCTATGTTTTGCTCTTAAAGAAACTAAGGGGAATCTTTTGCTTGCTGACTAGTGCGTTGGTTCACCAGTGCACCTCACTGCAGTGAGTTTGCTGAAGCTCGTGGAGCAGAGTTAGGGCAGATCAGCTCGGAAACAGTGCGTCGAGCTCCGATGGTGGGAAGAAAAGCCCATATCTGCTTGCGTCCTCTCAGGTAGACGAACTGAGCGGAGGATTGTTTGAAAGTGGTCTGCGAGCACAGCTTTCTTCAGGGAGGTGCTAAGCAGTTGGCCAAACCTCCCCCATTAGCACAAATGCTCGGTACGATCCCAACTCACGGAACAAAATTGCAGCCATTTATCTGTGCATCTCTTCCCCGGTCACCCTGTATCAGCTTCCACCTGGCAGATGAGGGACAATTTTGCTAATGGCCTAAGTACTTTAATGAAGAACCTCAGCCATGTGCTCAGTACAAAACCTACCATATGATCAAAACGTGCCTCACCACCGCTTCGGATATTTCACTTTGGTCTTCCTCCATTTCCCTCTCTCTTCATCTCTCTCCTTTTCAAAATCCTGAAACTGCTTATAAAGAAAAATATATGAAAGAAGAGTTTTTTAAAAAGATAATATTATTTCCTTAACATATATCAGAAAAATATTTTCTTTCAAAATATTCCGTATTGTCATTAAATGACCAATGTGCAATCCTGCTACCCTTCAGAAAAGCTGTAAGACCAAGATTTGTGCAAATAGTCCCATGCCTCAAAAGAAATGTGCTATGGAGGGACTTGCTTGTGGGTTGAAATGGTATTTCACTCCTTTTAGCCATCTAAATACTCTGTACTTCTGCTGTGAGAAAGGTACCTGTTAGTAGCTGCGTGAGCACCTTCCCACTGAAAAAGGAGTGCTGCGGCTTACTCATCGAACCTGGCCACCAGACGTCCGTCAGTCGGCAGCAGCCTTCGGAGCTGAACGTGGCTCAATGCCGAGCTGGATTTGAACCGGTGGCCCGAGGGCAGAAGCCCCCGTGTATCTTCGTGTTGGGTATTATTTCTCATTGATTTGATTCTGGCATCCTGAAAAGCCAAAGAAGACCACACAAAAGCTTAACCCTTGAACACCCCCCACTGTAGTCTGAACACCCAAGACGCTCGCTTAGGACTGGTTTACAAGGACGTTCAGATAGCGCAAATCTTTACGAGGGAGAAGTTACGCATTTAGCAAGCCCCTTATTGTGGAAATACTGATCTCTGTCAAAGACTTTTAGACCATCTCTGATTAAATTATACTTTTTTTGTCAGCAGATTTTGCTTCTTTAGGTATATTCACTGTATCTCCCACAGCTCACTAGGGTCAGCCACACAGTCACTTAACCCTTCGGCCTGGCAGGTCATGAGGAAGACTTCTATGGCCAGGAGAAAGGCAGCTGGATACACATCCCAGAGTTCCTTACAGGTTTTTTCCTCCAAAATTTAAGCACTAAATTTTTCATGATGATTTTTTTGTCCAGCTAAGCAAAACAGTGCCATGTTAGCACCACCTGAACCAGACTTCTGCTCCAAGATTTTTTTGTTTTGTGATGACAATACGTATGCCATTTTCACGCCCCCTGCACCTCCAATTTTCAGTCAGCACTGGAAGCAGATATAATGGAAGTAAATTCTCCATAGCTAAATGTCTCTACCAGGATGAGGAGGAATATATCCCATAATGGTAACTGTGTTAAAAATGGATGGATTTTCAAACTGAATCCTGCACTTTGGAGGTTAAGGCATAGGTTATATATACATATATATATATAAAAAAGTTCTTCTCAATACTGCCATCCACAAAAATGGTGCAGGAATGATACTTATCTCTTAATAAAAGAAAATGCAGCTAACTAAGGGATACTGACTGCACAACAGGATCTCTTGTTTGGAAAAAATATTTAGAAAAAAAGCATGGAGTAGGATTTCTTCTTTCCCCTTAACTTACTGCTGGTGCAATGACAAGATGTAATGTCATTAATATTATTTCCCTTAAATGGTTTTGGATCATTAGTTGTCATCATAGTTGATTACAGTAACTAGCAATGCTCTTAAATGTATGTGACTGGAAGAATGATCAGTAAATTTAACCTACTAATTCCCTAATGGTTTCATTTATGTTTTTACTTTGTAAAGTCAGTAGTAGCAGATGGGATTTGGTTCAGAGCCCATCCAGGGCAGCCCAGGATTGTTTCCTTGGTCTCGAGAAAATCTGAGTCAGATCCATGCAGGACTTCCATTTATAGGTGTAAAAACATTAAAAAAAAAAAAATCTCCAAAGGACCCCTGCAGGTATCAGTTGATGCTTCTGTATTTTTGTAGCTCACAGACTGCTATTAGTTTTGTGCCATTCTTGTAAACACAGTGAAGACAACACGAGACACTTTACCCCTTTGGCTGTTCTGGCTCTTGGACTGAACAGACGTTAGTACTGTCGAGTGCACGTGTGCAGAAATATACTGTTTCCTACCCTACAGAATGAATAAAGGGCATCATATTTTGTTATCCCTTCTGGTGCACTTTTTTTTTTTTTTCCAGTGAGGCGGTTCTTAGAACTATGCTTTGTCCAGATATATAGCATCAAAAAATGTAGCAGATTTTTAAATAAAAAGTTTGCCACAGATTATCACTACCGAAGGAATGTAACCCTGCTTGATATTCAATATATATTTTCTCCTGACAGTTTTATGGTACAATTAAATTTCATACTTTCTTTTCTACCACTCTGAATATGCATTAGAAAACCAACCATCATAATTCTAAGCCAATTGGCTTGATTTGCTTGTTTAAATTCAGATATTGCTTCTTTCTGCACATTTAGAAGAAAGGCCATGGGCTGTAACAGTGTATTTAAAATCAGCACAGCGCATGGACAGCAAATGTCTGGCTTGCAACAAAATTATTTTTTTAAAACACAAGTTATGTGCTTATCATGAAAGATGAAATAATGTAGTTCTAAAATGTTATATTGGAATAACAAACTGAAGAGAAACAATTGAGCTAATGGAGGGGTAGGGAAAGAGGAAGATTATGGCACTCACTGTGTACTATTTGAAAATTATACCGATATTTAGATGGACTTAATAACTTAATAAGACTCATTTGAATGCAAAAGAATGAACACTGAGTTGATATTAACTTTTAATGCTTGTCATTTTATGTTAATTTATATTTTTAAATTATAGTTGATTTTTTGTAATCAGGCTGGCTAATTATACCTCAAACATGTAAATTTGACACGATGCCAATACCAAATTAAAAAAAAATCAACAAAGTGCTTGGTTATAAAGACCTATAATTTACTGAAAGTGGATTCTGGCTGAGTTCCTCCAACCACATAAAGCATTATGCTTTGCACTATTTCGATTTCTGTGAGATAATTTCTTGAGTTTGTTTTACCAAGGAGACAATGCTAATGCATTTGGCTTGCATAACCTTTTCCTGATAATTGATTTGACCATCCTTGGAGAAATCCATCTTGATATTTGCAGATGGAGTTTTCAAAGATTCCCTCATGCTAAAAGCATTATTAACAAAGAAATATTTTTCCAGCACTGAAATGGTTTCTAATTAGGATCTGTTCATAAATCGGACATAAGAAGTTAATTCTTAAGTCCTACTAACTGTCTAAAGTCAATATGTAGAACTAGTACCTTACATTTTGTATATCTGACTCCCTTCAGGGCAATTATTTTCCAGCAAGTATTAAAAAGGTACTGTGTCTAAGCATGCCAAATAGATAGTAGTTTATATGCTACTGGAAAATGAGCACTTTCTTTTCCTAATTTACACTTTGGAGTTAGACTTTATTTCATCTCTCTTATCATGTTTCCAGAATTGAAAACATAAATTCCCCCTGTCAACCCTGTACAGATAGTTTTTTAAGTGCTCATAATTCAGATATCTTTTAAAAAAACAGACAAAAGTCTTTTAGCTTGAATGACCTTGGCCTTCATCAAATCAGGATACAGTATATACAAACAGCATACTCTGTGCAAAGAAAGCTTGATATGTAGCAGAGACATACACATAGTGGAGACCAACACACTACCCTTTTGAAGAGCTATTTTATTCAGCAAGTATTTCTGTAATGGAACTCAACTGTTTCATGAAGTATTTTTTCATTTGCTTGGCTTTGGGTAAGTAGATAAGATAGTTAACACATATAGGTCCTTACTCTTTCAGCAGGTTATTCTTCTTCCTCTTCCCATCTTCCCCTAGAGTTAGTGCTTTATTCGTGATGTCTTACAGGACACAGGTGGCTATGAAATCCGGTAGTCAAAATAAGTTGGTTCAACATGGTAAATCTACATTTAAGCAAAACTCTGGTTGATTCGATGTGGGGGGGGAGAGGGGTGGTTTCCTTCTGAGTGGGAATTGAAAGTTAAACCATGGCTTTTTAGGTTAAAAAAAGAAAATCATAGTGACTGCAAATAACCAGGTTAGGTGAAGTAGTTTCTAACTTCTCCTTCACCTCTTTATTTGGAGATGCTGAAGCTAGGGTTGACATCATCATCATCATCATTTCTCTTCACTCAGCCACATATCCTACAAAAACACAAAGTCCCAAGTGCACAAAATTACAGGTAGTGTCTCCTGTGACATGGAGAAAAATGAGCAGAAATTCTTCATTCTGCTTCACTACCAGCATTTTTGAGGATGGTTTCCAGCAGCAGGATGTTGCAGTGCTGCCCTTGCTTAGGCAAATGGGTGATGACAGCTTTCCTGTAAGTTCACAGACTATAACCTCAGAGCTCCAGAGGCAGTGGCTCAGTGTTGGATTTCCACCACTGTCCACCACAACACGAGCAAAGCCACGGGCAGTCGGGAAGGGAGTCTTCTTCCCACCAGCAGGAAAATAGTGACTCTGCACTAAAAGCTTGGTCTGCCTTATTTTCTCTAGCCTTTCTATGTGTGTAGGTAGCCAATTGTATCCACAGTCAATAAATAATTACTGGATGTTGTTTTTTATAGCTACCAGCTGAAAGTGGTTCCCCATTCATATCTGTCCAGGCCATACTATCAAATTGCTTCTTATCTGCATTGAGGCTTTCCCTTTCCAGCATCATCCTTATCCAAAATGATCAGGTCAGTTTTCTTTCATATTTCTTCTTTTTATACCAAAGTCATTGTATTTTGTTTTGTTTTGTCTTTTTTGGGGGGGCCAAGTCAAGGGAATGACTGGGAGATTGGAGGCTTTGTACTGACAGCTCGGGGGTCCCATTCAACAGAGATTATTCAAGCACGTATGTAAATGGGTCTGCTCTAACATCTAACATATTTGCCTCCAGTTGGACCCACAAAATGAACGTAACAACAGTTGCAGACCACCAAGATAAGGGTTTACTTGCCCCTGATACAGATTAGTGAACATAGAAAAATTCTGAAATTTGCAGACCATCCTTACGATGACTAAAACCACATCTTTTCCATGTCTCAGAACTGATTTTCTTTTATTAAAGCATCTTCCATAATAGCTAGTGCATACTTACAATGCTAGTTACTTTCTTGCAATTATGTTATTCAGAAATAATTGGATTTCTGGGTTTAATTGGGCTCTAAATTAGCCAGAGCTTTCATAAAAGCTATTACAGAGATTTCTAATAGCAGCTTTTCCCGCTATTTAAGCACAGAGTATTTCAATGAGAGTGATTCACCAGTGTATAAAGTCCTGGCTACTGTGAACTCTAGCACAGGTTCGGATTAATTATGACAATTCAGGCACTATCCTTTTGTAATTAAATATTTGTTCAAAACATTACCCAGAGTGCACAACTGTGTCAGACAGCTGGTTGCCCCTTATTTAGAAAGGTGTGATTTTGTTTCCCAGGTCTCTGAAAGATCAAGAAGCTCTATGGTAGGCGAGCTCCCAACTGCTCAGCCCAGGGATAGAGGAGCCTGCTTGTTCCCACCCATCATTTCTCCAGCCCAAGTGAAGGAGGCTGGATGAGCTGTCCTCCTCATGTCTCCTCTTGCCCAAATTATCCTACAGCTATTCACCAGCCACCCCTGCAGACACATACTTGTGCACAAATGATCCACTTCAAGAAAAAAGGAACGAAGCAAAAAGACATTCGGATATTTCAGAAACTATTTTAGGGCAGTTGCTCTGATTTTGTTGCAGGTCATGATGAGATAATTCAGACCTGACCCTTTGTGCTTTTCCCTGCTTTCTCTTGGTAGCACTAGCTGACTTCAGTGCAGCAATATCTGTGAGTCTCACAATCTTCATCATACCCCTGTAGGCCAGGCTGTATTTTAGGCATTAATTCTGATGAAAAAAAAGGTTTGTTGTTGTCTGTGCTACTGAACAGTGTAACTCCGGGACCATACTAATGCCTTCCCTACTTATTTCTTGACCCAGGGAGGAATGGAGGAGAACAGTAATTAATTCACTGATTCCTGCCTGCTCACTGATGCTACTACTCCATGCCATGTTTGCTGCACTGGCTGGTTGAGAGATGCTGAGGTTTTGCCCAGTCCCTGCTCATTTAGTCTGAGGGCAAAAATAGTAAGTGGCTTCCCCGGGGCAGAAGTCTCAAGACCACCCACGTAAGCTGTAAAATCAGACTGAGGGTGGAGTTTGACCTAGCATATGAGAACTCAGGTTGGATTTGAGAAGGCAGGCTGGTCAGGCTTTTTTTCATTGAGAACAAGTTAGGGGGTCTCCACTTAATATTTTTTGCTTTGCTTCACTCGTGGATCATCTAAGAAAATTTAAAATGTATGATGGTAAATTTGCCTCCTTTGAATCAGCCACTCTTCCACAGAAGCCTCCCTGCCTCATGGCTAGTGCTCAGGAGATAAGCCACAGTGCCTAAAGTTAATCTTACTATTACCTCCTTTAACTGGAAAGTGGTAAGATGGCTAATTTCACCACAAATGCAGTTGTTTGGAGTGGCAATATTTTTCCTGGACTATATTAAAGGGACTGTAGCTTCTGGTCTCATCATTTGCAATTTTCTTTCTTGACATTCAGGAAGACATTTGCTCCCTGCAATGTGATCTGTTACTTGAACCATTTTCACACACACATACATATATAAATATAAAAATATATACATTTATGTAAAATGGATATGTGTAATATACAGGTTTTACATTCCATTCTAATTCAGCACCTGAGAGAGCAAGTAGATCAGATTATTAATATTTTGTGGTTTTTTTCCAGTGTGTCAGACCATCCATTGCCACCTTCTTAGGTACTTCTCCCTCCAAGAAAGGTGTCCTATCTGTAGATTTTCAGAAAGGTCTACAGTGAAAAGGATATTCTAAAAATGATCCCAAATAAAACAGAATACTCTTCCACTGATTCAGGTAACTCTTTAAAAATTGTTTGCTTGTCTGTGATTGCTGCTCTTCTGTTTGGCCTTGGCAATGTAGAGTCAGCTCTACATACACCTCTACGCCTTCCCCAACATGGACCATTGGAATTTAAAATGGGATAGAAGATCTTCACTGTTCACAGAAGGGTGTTCAACACCTGCACCAAACTGCAACTATTTTAAAAGGATGCAAAGAAACCCCGTGTCACCTAAGTCCCAGGTTTAACTCCTTGACTAATCACTAGTCAGCTTGCCTAAAATCTATGAGTAACTAATTCAGCTCCAGACTAAAACATCAGCATTTGGACGCATGTGTGTGTGTCTGCGTAGGAAGCGGATGGCCAAGCTTCCAGGGCGCCGCTGGAGTTTCGGTCGATACGCTCCGCGGAGCCCAGCGCGTCGTCCAGCTCGCCCTAGCGCAGAGGCCCCAGAGCTCCGTCCCGCCGCCCACACGCAGGCACTCGGCGCTGCGTGAGAAGCCCTGGGGGCTCCCACCCGATTTTCCGCTGTTGATGCTGGAGGATGAGAGTCTCCCCGGGGTTTAGCACCGTGTAGCCCCATGTCTAAGCCTGGGGCGTTTCGCATGGCACGAGACCCCTGCAGTTAGGCAACTGAATTAATCGCGAGAAGTTGAAACACTGAAATGTTGCATCATAGGCAGTGCAGGAGTATGTGCCACATAATATCCGTATTAACTAAATTGCTTGTATGAATTGTATGGCTATGAAGTCCAAATGATATCTGATCTGTAAGATATGGCATAAATTCAGAATTTGCCAAAATTAAGTATGAAGGCTAAAACAATGCAGTTAAATGTTTACAGATGAAAATATCATCTGAACTTTTCCTCTTCCTGCAAAATGTTAGAGAATTTGATGAATTTGCATCTTTTGGTAGAAAACTGTTCTACTGACAAATTTTTAGGCAGCTCCTTTAGCAGGGATACTTGAAACCAGCGGTGACTGATAATATTTCAATATTTTGCAGCAAATGCTTTTTGATTTTGTTTTATCCAAAATAATCTGAGAACTTCTTTGAGATTTACTTGAAGAATGAAAACATTTATTGGAAATTCATTTCCTAAAGTACATTTTTTTTCAACTTTCTGAGAAAATTTGGGGTTCTTTTATGTAAATAGTGAAAAATAGCAGCAAGGCATTGCATAGGTTGTTTCTAGATCCTTTTCTAATCAACAGGAGTTTACAGCTGATTTCAATAGAAGCAAATTTAAACCTTACAAATCCACATCCCAGTTTTCCCTGGACTAAATACAAGTGAAACCTCTTAAAACTGTAAAAAGAATTTAGAGAATTCTGTCAGTTCACTAAGTTAAAGAATAAGAGAGGTAATTAGAATAGATATATCTTTAAAAAGTAATATTTAAGCCTAAAGCCTATTTTGGGGCCTGTTTCATATAAACAAAGATTTATCAATATTCATCAATAATATATTCACCTGTGATGACTGTGAATAATGCGATGTTTAATATTCTCTAAATTTTTTAAATAACCCTTGGTAGAAAGTCATTAATTATAATATTTATCTGTTACTTGAAAAAGAACATGTTATAAAATGACAACTCAATTTTCCTCTTTGACATTTCAAATACAGCTAGGTCACATTAATCAATCAATAATGTGCTTATCATATACAGTGGTCAATTATACCTCCACTATCAGTGACAGTTTCCTGGCTTGCAATCTGGACTCATATACTCTCATGACAACTACATTCGTTTTAGCCCTTTTGTATTTTACAACCTGTGCTATTGCTTAAGGCACATCATAGATGAGCAAAAAGGGCATCAGATGCTTCATAATCCCCATTCCACTTCTGTGTTATTAATGTATTTCCAAAGAGTAAACTTTAGCAGTCCACTAAAATTCAAGAAAAGTAGGATATATTCTCCCTCTCTGAAGAAAAAGTTACAGATAGGATAAATTGGCAATACTGCAAACAGAATATTTGCATTTGCTGATTGCAAAGTTACAGTTATAACTCACAGCTGTAATGAAGTCATAAAATAGTTGAGCTTAGTTTTTCAGGTTTTTTTTGCACCACAAGAACTTTTTGTTTGTAGCCATATAAACCACATTTATTAATGATGCCTTTGTGAAACACAGTATTGATACTGTTTGCTAGGTCATTATTTTAGTTGTATTCCGGGCTATCTGGAAAGATAAGAGGGAATATCTCCCAACTGAACCTTGACAGAGTTTTAAATATTAGCACTTCTCACATTCAGACAAACCATACAAATCTTAATCTTCACATTTTTATTAAAATTGTTTTGAATGATAATACTGACAATCATATATCTTACGTTAAAACACTTCTCCATTGGAAAATGCTGGTTTGTCAGTGGTGAAGTTGTTTATTTCAATGAAACTTCACTCTGATTTCCCTTGAACAGAATTTTCTGATAAGGAACAGTGCAACATGTCAGCTTTTTTCAAAGTGGAACATTTCCATTTTCTTTTTAAAAGCAACCTCTTCTTTCAGAATATTTACAATGAACTTTTAATACAATATAATATGTGAAGGGAAATTGTGGGAGAAATAAATTCAGACTAGTTTCCAGAATTTTGTTTTTAATTTCATTCTACATTAATTTTTTGCTTTAAATGTATTTGCTCAGATCCCTTTTTTTTTTTTTTTGATCGCAGAATAGCTGAGGCCACAGGCTCCGTCAGGGTAAGGACCACGACTGCTGCTGACTGACGAACCTTCTCCCTCGCGCTGAGCTGGTGACCGTGGGACGATAAACAGGCGTCCTCCCGACCTTCCTTACGCAGTATTTTGTCTTTCTTGGGCAAAGCTCTTTTTGTTCCAGCTGGCTCAGAGACGGAGCGTGTGAAGGAAAGGTAGGAGTCCTCAGCCCTTCCCAGGGCGCGCTGAGACGTAGTTCACATCCTCCTTGGTTAGTGCCAGCAACAGAATATGGGAAAAAAAAAGATGAAAGTAAATTTGAATATCAAAAGTCATTCTCCAGTTTACTCGCTCTTAAAACCTGTCACATTGCCTTCCCAACACTAATTAGCTACTCTGTTTCAGCTCAGAAGTAATGGTATCTCAGAGGTGGTTCAATGACTCTATCAGTTGCTAACTGTTTATTTATTCAGGATAAAATAGGGGAAAAAAAAGAAGAAAAAAATGTTGTATGCATCTAACCATTCAGTAATTGCTGTTTGTATGATTTCAGTGTTTCTACATCATATTTTGGTTGCTGTTATACTCATCAGGACATTTAGAGGGTAATATAGTAATAATTTATGAAATAACAGTGTCTGATATGCTACAGTATTCCTAGTGGTGCATTTCGTCTCATATTAGCAATACAAAAATCGTAAAAAGCTGATGATGGCAGTGGATTCCCACTGAGACATATCCTATTACAGTGGTATCCATGTCAGCTTTTTTGCTTTTTAATCACAGCTTTGACATTCAGTGACTACAGTGTTTTTCTCTTAAAAAAATCACATAGATCTTCACTCAGGAGCCCAAGTCATTAAGAAGATATTCTTTTAAATTAGAGCCAATTCATGAAAGTATATTAAGTGCATCTAAGTTCCATTGATGAAGCCTGATGTATCAACATTATTTCTGTGTACAATCTAATCTACAACGAAAAAGTCCTTTCTTAATTCATTGCTCAAGCCCCAGTCAGTACTGGATAGTACAGAATGGCAAGCAATCTAATGACAGTCTGGAGGTACATTTCCTTTGCTCTCACAAGGATTACGCTATATTCCCAGTTCACAAATATACATGAAAATTGCTAACAAATAAAAATTGACCTTTTGGTGTTTAGTTGATTTAGTATAACTGAACCGAAGCTAGGCAACATTCAGAATTTTTGAGCTATTGTTACTAAGCTAAGGGGAAAATATTGATGGGAGGGCCATGCTGATACACCGGTCAGCTGAAATAATTGGACTTGGTGAAAAATGGTCTTCCAACCCCATGAAAATTCTCAAGAGCTCAATATTTTTTCCATCAATTGTAAAACACTCTCTGTTCAAGACACTTAGAGTCTTGCCATTGACTGAAGTGCGGTCCAAATGTCAGCCACAGATCTTGCTCTAAGCGGGGGAGGAAGAAAGCTTCAAGCCTAAAGCCTGGTTTTGATTTTACCGGATCTTTGCAAGAGAGCCATCCTTGGCCTATATGGAACAAACTGGAGGGCCGGGGCTTTAGTAGGTAGGCAGTGCAAAATGGTACTATTGTAATAGCAAATCCTTTGGCTCTGCCTATTATACCTCAAAAAAATTTTTAAATCTCTGTTTCCTGCATCTACCAAATTACTTACTGTACTATTGAATCTTCGGTATCATTCTTACCTCATTCCCAGATTTTTACTGCTTTAATACTTCCCATCAGAGAGATCATCTTTGTTAGAGTAAACTGAAAATCACAGGTTATGACAAAAAAAGAATTCCCATTAACAAGTCATCATCTAATCATATTAGGATCTTTGTATCCTATTATCAGCTTTCTTATGAAATATCATGTCTTAATGACAGGGATTTCACTAATACTGTGCAAACTCTGCTAACATAATTTGAAAGTTACTATCAAGTGTGCATTTATAGAATAAGGTGTCATCTTTTTCATGCTTCCACATAATTCTAGCATGCGATTTGGTACGACGTGAATGTTGAAAGTTAATTTTCATCAAATCAAGCAAGCCAGAAAGCAGAGAGCTATTGGCTTTTTGCACCAGATTAAAGCATATCCCCACTGAATTCAGCGGGACTTCTTCAAAGGGAGTCAGATTTCGGTTCTCTATATCCCCAAGTTTCTTTTGTGGGTGACAGAGGAAATCCACCCATTTACCTTTTCCGTCCTCTGAGGACTATTGCATAGCTCGCATATACAGTAGGTCATATATATATATTGTATTTGAGCCAGAGCCCCAGAGAGCCGCAGCACGAGGCGCGTGCGGGCGCCAGGCAGGTGCCCGCTCCCCGGCGGCACGTGCCCTCGACGTGGCGAGCAGAAGAGCGGAGGGGAGGCGCTCAGCTCGTGGCCGATGCCTGCTTCGTTTCTGCCACCTCCCTCCTCCTGCGACATGCTACTTCTTTCCCTCTGCTCCCTCTGGCATCAGTCCAGGTTGATCTCAGGTTAACCTGAGCTGCCGAAGTTAGCTGTGCAGACCACGGAAATTATACACAGATGTAACATTTCACTTCATCACTGTAAGTCTACACATCAAATCACATGTAAAACACGTAAGAAACATATCACACTCTTTTTCTTATTCCATGTTGGTGGCTCCTTGTATCTCTAATTCCAGGATAAAATGCGTGGCACAACCTGGGAATCTGACATTTTCAAATCTGAAGATACATTTCTTAGATATAAGCTTGTTCAAAAAGTTTTCCAAGTCAGCAAAATAAAATGACTTTATTTATGGTAGTCTTGGAAAGAAGAAAAAATACAGATTTCAATTACTGTTTCATAACAATCTTCATGACACCTTTCCCTCCAGCCTTAAAAAGAAAAATAAAAGCATTCATTCATTTAAAAAGAAAATCTTCTATTGGAAATTTTGTGTTTGTGAGTATTCCCTTTGGATGTATTTAAAAAACAGTCAAATACTGAAAAGTAAATGTCAAGTCACAAAAACAGACTGCTTTACTTTTTCATAGGTGGACTGACTCCATGATCCTGAATGAAGGATGCTATTAATTAATAGGGAATTTTCAGTATGAATTACAGATGTGGAGATAGCTATCTGAAACATCATAGACTCACACCACTTCAGAGCAAAACTTTAATATCAATGAACTATTTGTAAGACAGTCTCACACTGGCAAGATGCCGAGCACAAGGGTCAGGAACTGTCCTTTGGGTTTGTGTTTGTGCAGCACCTATCACGTGAGCTCCATCAGTGCCTCATGTTCTTAGACCTACTGTCACACAAACAGCAATACAATTCTATGAAGCACAATGCCACATACTGAAATAGGAAGTACGGTAAATGACAGCAGATAGACTAAAGTTGTCAAAATAAGCATCTATCATGGTTCATTATCCTTGAAATTGTTGTTACGGAAATTCATGAAAGGGGATAATGCAAGCACAGCAACGTCAATGGAACTCCATACTTTGATTTCCATGAGCTTTGCATCATAGTTTTACTTGCCAATTTGCAACATCCAATAATCCACAATACAGCCAACAGAGTTATTAGTTTGCATTAGTGAAGTTCTACTACCTGATAGGTTTTAAGCCAATTTATATAGGCTTGCCCATTTAAGCTGTTAATACTGTTGAAGATTACTATGGTATTACTGCAGTCTGCAATATTTCAAAGCTTACAGCAGTGTTTCTCATGAAATCCTTGAAATGGATTTGACTTTTTCTACGCCACTTCTAATCATCTAAGAGCTATCATTTGTGAAACAAGCCAGTGAAAGCCTGAGCTAACTGTGCTAAGTGTCAGACAATAGCATTTCGCCTGCCAAAAGAACTAAAGCAAGAATTCAGTTGTTCAACATAAAATCAAAGAATGCTTTTTTATTTTATATGACTTTCTTCCACACTTTGGTTAATTAAGCTGTGAAGTTGTTTCCTTGGATTAGAAATTCTGAGAGTTTCAATGAGTTCATTACTTAAATTCAGTCTGTATTTCCCTTCGTGATTCGCTCATTTTAGAAAAGAATTACTCATTTGAAACTAATACTGTTTTTGCATACATAGAAAGAATCCCTTAACATTTATTAAGTCAGTCTTCTTTAACTGCACAGAGAAGATAGATCAGTGTTGTAAATTAACCCACGAACAGACTCTATGCTTTCATGCTCCTTAAAATAAAATCAGTGCATGGCAAAGTAAACCATCGCTGAAAATATGCAGCTGCAATTGCTCAGACAGGGCAGAGAAGATTATTAACAATCCACAGTTTTGAAAAGTTTAGCTAATGATACCGTCGCCTGGGTGAGAAGGGAGGCATAGCACCATCTGCTGTACAGCCCGGCGAACGTTTCAGAGCACGCAGCAGGAACAGAAAGTGCAGAAAAACACTGGTTTAAGCCATCCAAATAAGACCTGCATGAGGCCACTGTCGCAGAGCACTGCATGACTATGAGCCTGAGATGGTAACACCCTAAAATCGGGACGGGTGGGTGGGTGTGCTTCAGAGTTAGCCATCAAAAGCAACAGGGAGGAAATAAAGTGAGGAGAGTTATTTCTTCCGGGAAGCGAGGCACAGCTGGGATTTTTAAAGGAACAGAATTTGACAGTCTCAGTCTCACAGGCAAAATCAAACCCCAGAGGTGATATTGCTGTCATTTTGCTGCTGCTCAGAGAGTCTGTAAATCTTTCTCTGAACCTGAGCAACGGTACCAGAAGCTACAGGGCAGAAAGAACGTGTTCTTGCCATCTTGCCCTCCAGCAAAGCGCTGCATGTTATTCCACTCTACTAACATCTCCTCTTACAGAGGCGACAGGCCAGGCAGAAGCACTGCTGACAGAGAAAACCTATGAAGTTCTCTTTGTATGGCTACACCTCAGGAAAAAAGTGAAATGATTATACCGTGGGGCCACTGGCAATATCTTGGTGTAATTCCTCATCACTTCTAAAGGGTTGGCAGTGATTTGAAAACTAGCTTTGTGGAGGACTTCTATGTGGAAAAGTTTGAGATCTTTGGGGTCTTAAAAGTGCTTCAGAGTTTGTTTGGTCTGCCCCCGATGCTGCAGAGGCTGTGGGAATTAGGAAAGGAAATGCTGGTGACACTGCAAACACCTAGCAAGCCTGAAGGTTGTCTACCATCCAACACATCCAATGTGGGCCACTGATGAGTGCAAGAGTGATGGAAAGTGACTGATTTCTGTCCAAGTAGCAGGTAAAATCCACTTTTCAGACTACCAGCTTGTCCCAGTCAAAATCAAGACCACCAGCTCCAGCACTAGATGAGCATGAGCTGCTACTTCTAAGGATTGTAGAGATCAAAGCAATCAATTCAAAATGTAAATTTCATTTCTCTATCCTGAAAAAGATGAGGGACTATCAAAAATCAGACATCTCAGGACATGTGCTTTGGGAGCTAAAGCTCCCAAGAGTTTAATTTATGGCTCAGAAAAGCCACTGAGGCTCATCCAGGCCACTAAATTTGGCCTAGCCAAGCAAGCACTATTGAGCCCCCACAACAGCACTGAGACTAAGAACTGAATAGAGGGGAGTCACGAGCTTAGCCAGTGCTCTTGCAGCCCTCACATTTGCCTGAAATGGCCCTAATAGGAACCAGAGGATCCTGGGGTTTAAGGCACGGTTGTGTACATAGTATTGTCAAAGAGGCTTTGGCTTCTTCATTCTTAGGGAAGACTACTACAAAGATGAGGCATCTATGAGCAAAGGCTTGTCCAGGAAACAAACTGTAGGGAGGAACACTTTATCTTAGGATTATCAAGGATTGCTGCAAAGACACACAGACATACACACATACACACACACACACACAAACTAACCTGGCAAAGTGATGCAAAGAAAAATGGAAGAATTATTCATTACAGCATCACAGGAGGGGTAAGAACAAAGACAATGAGATAATCTGGTGAGCCTCTCACATGGCCAGATGTTAATGAATCAAGTAAGCAGTGCAAATGGAAACTGGAAGCAGGGCTACCATGTATCCTGATTTCCGCACGTGTTCTCCCTTCTTCTCTGAAAACTCTCTCCAGATAACAAAAGCAGACTCGGACTTTTCCTTCATAGTTCTTGAAGTTAGGCAGCCTGGAAAAATAGAAAGGATGAACTTTGAGAAAGCACAGAAAAAAAGCTTGCTAATTGGTCAGTAAGGTCCCTTGGGAAACAAATTCCAAAAGAAGGTCAGGATACTATACACAAGTACAGACTATCCTGATATATAGACACAAAGTTTAATAAGAGTCAGCTTAGTCAAATCACACTTTCTTCAATGATCTTAAATGTGAATAAGTGTACAGGCAGTAGAAACAGATCAAATTACCAGAGATAAAAGAATGAAAAAAAAATCAAAAAATGTAATAACTAAATCAGAAAAAGCCTACATTCTGCAGGCTATATCCTACTTGGCTTGTATACCACTAGAAGTACGCATGCCTATGCCACAGTATGGAAACTCTTAGAGCACAGGAAATATCTGAAAGAAATGCTGGAAACTCCCCTTAGGCTCTGTCCTAATCACCTTATCTGTAATCTGTCTCAGCATCCTGGTGACTAACCTACTAACTAAGGATCTAAGCTACCCCAACATGATTTCCTGATGAATGAAAGAAAAAGGAAAAATTTTCAGAGCAGTTTCACCCTTTTAGATTCCTTCATGAAGTCTATGTAGACTCCTTCATGAAGTGTACTTTTCTCTCCATTCACATGCCAATACCTGAAATCAAAACAGGATTCAAAACAGTATCTTGAAACTCACAGACTGAAGCATTTTAGGAAGTGTCGTGTTTCATCTCCAGCCCTGGAATTTAACCGCAACAAACTTAGAGCAAGTAGTCAAACTCCTGGCCAATTTATCCACACACAACTAATGCTCCAAAACTACATCAGGGCAGCTGAATATGATCTTCCTAGCTAAAAAATAAAGAAAGGAAATCCCCTTATCACCTGCTACAGCATGAGTTATTGGGAACGTGCAAGGAGCGGGATAATTACTGTCTGCACAGCTTGCTCTCATTTTAGTTAATTAACTGATTTTCCTAGTGCTCCATTAGATAGATCAGATTCTTTTCTTTTATACTAGTATAAGCCAAGAGCAACTCTCCAAAAGTAGAACTTAGTCAATGTAAAACTGTAAATAACCAATACTAAGAAGAGAATCTGTCACAAGATGTTCTCTCTCTTCCTAATGGCTCATTGGTTTACTGTTTTACCCATTAAATTGACTAAACCTTTGGGATCTTGGCCTTAATAGAAATCTTAATCTCTGAAAGTCCGTTGACTCTTTCAGAGGTTACATCTATACTAAAAAAATCAAAGGGAACAGACCCTTTATCTGTTCCTGACAGCAGTTGAAATCGAATAGCTTGTATCATATGGCTGAACTCCTCCCTGATAGCCCTTGCCTATCACCTGCTGGCAGAAGTCCCTGCTCTGTGCTATCCCTGAACTCCACCTGGGAAATGCTGCTGGAACAGGCTAAAACTGAGCAGGGACAGCACACTAACAGGGAAACAGCACGGATGATCACAGACCCGCTAATGAAATCCCATTTGATTTGTATAAATTGTACATACAGTACGGCTGCAGCCAGAGGTGCCTGGTTTTCAGACCTAGAATTTTACAACTTGAGAACAGATTTTAAATTATAGTTTATTGAGAAATTAATAAAGGAAATCTCAACATCTCATTTGTGCTTGTCTAACTGCTTTCTAACTTAGCACTTCTCCACCAAAGCAGCACACAATACAGGTGACACTGGCTAGGACTGACATTAGCAGAGAAGCCTGCAAAATGCACATTATCAAAGTTCCCAGAGCAGCTGAAATTCCCCTTAAGAATCATGGAAGGTGGTCAGAAGCAGTTCAGTTTTTCTGCCTATAGCAAGGACAGCAGTCTTCATCAGTGCACCATCAGGAACTTCTTTAGCTTTACTAGGGAACTTTCGATGACTCTTACTTGCTGGCAGCAGCTCAGTACCTTAAAGTGAGGTGAGTAACATTGTGCTGGTGGTACTCACAGCTCATCATCATCATGCATCATTAACACAGCATCAGCTGTGGCTGGCCCAGATGGGTCACGCTTTCAAAAAATGAGCCAGAGTGTTATACTTTTAGAGAGTTTAAAAAACATTAAGACCAAATATTGCATGTTTCATAATTATCTGAAGAAAATCACAAATATACAGGCAGTTCAGAAATGAATCTACAGTATTAACTGTAAGCAATTAGTAATCCATTAATTTGAGTTAGAAAAGCATCAGAAAACTAGTATGTGATGGACTTGATCATGGCATGCCATTTGTCCACCTGCCCTGCAGAAGAAGCCTATATGTAGCACATCCAGACCGATGCTGAACACCACTGCTCTGCACTAGCCTAGCTTCATCACCTGGAAGCATATAGGTGTGATTCTGAGGGTAGACTCACAGACAAACAGGGCAGTTTACATACAGTCAATTTGTTCAGCCAGTACTATTCTGCTGTTACTGTTAAGAAAATAAAGTGAAAAAAAATGAAGAAAACTTCTGCAAATATTCCGCTTTGTACTTTATTTCATGGAAGGGGAAATTTCCACATAGAGCGTGCAATGAACACGCAACCACGCTACTGGCAAAAGTCAACCAGATGCTCTGTCCATTTGCGCTTCACAAGTTACCTGTATTTTAGAACCACTGAGCATGGAACGTTTTATACACAAACCAACAGATGAGTGTATATACAAGCTGCATCACAGTACTTCTCAGCTTCTTTCACATTTCTATGGCTAGGCTGAAAAGGCAGGTGATACTCCACAATTCGTTTACCTCAGTTTCAGTGATCCTATTAAAAAGGCCAATTCAGCCTTTCCCTACAGAGAAGGGCAGTAGAAATGCTTTGATTGTTTTCACTAAACACTAAATCAAGTCCAGATGGTTAAGGATAGTTTATTGCATTGACCAGCCAGAAGAAATACAAGGTGTTTCTAACTCCTACTCTTGGAGGAAAAAAGCGTACTTTGTCTCCATGTTCCTCTACAGGCCTTCAGTAAGAAGTTAAAGAGTTCCTAACATAACATTTAATATCAGTCAATATCAAATCAGATAGCTCTACTGATAACCCAGATATCTACAACTGACAGTTCAGTCTAGTTTACAGAAGCGCCTAGATAAAGCCCCAGACTACCACAGAGTGATTTGGAGGAAACCTGTTACCAGATTTAACTTATCATCATCCTAATTTGGTTGGAACTGCTTTGGTATCATGTCATTAATTTGGACTATGCAGATTGCTGTTGTGCCAATGTAAGATACTATTTACATGACAGTAGTTCTCTTTTAGTTGTTGAGCCTGAGTTCTTAAACTTTATACATCAGTAAAGAGCTATCTTCTGCCATAAAGACCTTGCAATTTAGGTTAATGACAAAAAGAGTAAAGGAGATAGCAAAATATGTGAGAGTTTACAGCCTCCTCAGCCTCAGATCATTGCAGCCTCCCATCTTCTGAGTGAGCAATTTGGATCACAGCAGAAAGGCTCCCACATGGGCAGCTGGAGGGACAGCACAGCTCTTTGGGGGCTCATGCTAGGGGCTGTCACCAAGCATCAAGCATGCTGGGCAAGCCCATGGATGTCCTTGCAGGTGAAGGGCGCAGATAGGTGGGGAGCAATGAGGGTGTAGGAGGAGTGATGCTCTGCTTGGGAAGCCTCTGACGCAGCTGGCAGGTAAGGGCCCAGATCACCTGTCACGTCCCTAGTTCATTCCTTTTTTTTTCTGTTCTTGAAAGTGCATCTCTTCTCTCATACGGGGATGCAGGATCATCACCAGGCAGAGATCATCACCATACGCCTGTAAAGCATTTGCTGTAATTACACCAGTCACAGCCCCCAGTTACAATCACAGCCCAGGTGACACAAGTCAAGGTCACAGAAGCCAGCACAGGGCATTGCCTCACTCCCAAAGCTGTTTTTGCAAGTGCACACTACCGGCTCACACTGTGTACTTGTCACAGCAGACCTAGGAAGAGCAGCCTGCAGCAGAAGGGGCTTTGTCAGCACGATGCTGAGTGTATTGGAGGGACAAGGGAATACATAGTAAAAGCCAGGGAGGAAATTAAAAAGAACATAACCTAGAGTCAAGGGGAGACTAAAGGCTGATTTTAACAGTTATGCTCTCAGTGGCTGAAGCAAAGTCATCACTAGGAAAAAAACAGAAAGCAAAAAAACCCCAAAGGGCAGTCAGATTTGAGCTTAAAACTGAGACTCGCAACATACAAACGAAGTAGAATATTCCTACACCTTTGTGTCTCTCCCTTTAATCTCTCCCTTCACAATATTCTTAAGTGAGAGGGGGAACACAAGAAAAGTTGATCTCCTTCCCCAGGGAAATGCAGTGTTATGACTTTTTAAACAAGTTTGGGGTGAAAAAAAAAAAAAAACTTGAAACTTTTTCTTTTGTTTAGGGAAGCAAATCAAAGTATCATCATTCAGTTCATCATGCAGCCTCTCCCAAACGTGTCACGCCATCTCAGGGATTTTCAGAGTACCTTGTCCTTTCCTGCCAAGTCTCTGGCAGTGAGATTTAAGTCACGCTAACGTTATATGACTTTCTTCTCTGTTTTCAAGACATCTGACTGAATTTGGTACTAATGCAAAGTTAACAATATATTACTGTTTTATTTACTGACATTGTCATTCACTGCCTTAGAGGAACTGTTTTGTGCACTGCTAGGTTTTGCACGGGGATTGCTTTTCGACTTTCACAGTTTTTACATAGGCAAAGTTAGCATCCACTTCAAAAGACGTAGGCATAAAATGTTAATCTGAGGTGCTTTGCACTCACTAGACCTCCAAATAGATTCCATGTAGAGGGCTAGAAACTTGATGTTTCTCATAGCTTTTGACTCACTATTTTCATTAATTTACATCGCTTTACTGGCGTGATCGAACAGTTTAAATTGTACAGTGTTTTAATAAATGTTTTCAGAAAATGGCACTGTGAAAAGCAGACCCATTTGGACAAAAAGAAGGCTTTGAGCATCAAAAACATGCTCATTTCCCTTCTGTTTTATTCCAAAATGTAAGAATACAGTATAATTTCAGGAAACAACAGAAACTAA
This sequence comes from Rhea americana, assembly GCF_003343005.1. Taxonomy (NCBI): domain Eukaryota; kingdom Metazoa; phylum Chordata; class Aves; order Rheiformes; family Rheidae; genus Rhea; species Rhea americana. The sequence continues at coordinate 1,082,419 of NW_028186690.1, read as the reverse complement.
TCTTATGTAAAACTAATAAGTGTTTTCTTAGAAAATTCAGCTTCATGCCAAGTAACCTCTTCTTAAAGAAAAAATATAGATGAAATGGAGTTCAAAGAGCATAGCTTGTGGTAGCACTCTTAATACAGCAAATTTAAAAAACAAAACAGAAAGCCCAAGATAAAAATAATTTGATGCTATTAAAGTTGTACAGTTGCTTTCTCTTTCCCCTGAGGTTCTGCTGAATCTAGGACTCCTAGATTACTGTAAGCAGTAATGGTCTCTTAAAATTAAGACCAAATGTGAAAGAAATGCAAAGCAGTTTGTGAACTCTTCCTGTCCCCAGAACCAATTACATTATTAAAGACTATCAAAACATCCTACATTTTAATTGGTGTTCAAGATTTCACTACATCCTGAAAAAGAGAATGCTGTTTCCTTTTCAATTAGTGCCACAGAGATATTTAAGAACAAAACAGTATGAAAACAGTGATACAGTTATTTGAGGTTTTATTAAGTAGTGCCACTTAATTTCCTTTGTGCATTTCCCAAAAGGGTGTAACAACTATTTCTTTGCCTACCCAATGTTCTGTAAAATTCACAAATGTACCCCATTGATTTTCAGTCCACAGTGTGTAGAGTGAAGAGAAACAATAACTGTATATAGAAAATATTGATTTAGAACCATTGATTCAAAGCCCCAGGGTATCAAAAGATTAGTTACTTTTAAGGAAAGCACTAAAGGTGACTTTCATCTACTTTGTTATTGACAAACACAGAGCAGATAAAACCTTTCATTCAAAACAGCAAGATATCAAACCAGAAGCTGTTACAAAGAAAACCAGTTTCACACATAACTGAACAATAGAAAGAGACCCAAATAAGCAATAGAAAGAGACCCAAATAAACATTTCTGGCAGGTACGTTAATGACAAAATATAAACGCTATGTCAGAGAAAAGAGAGAAAACCAGCATGGTGTAATCTCCAGATGAAAACAGAAAGGGACAGAAGCAAACTTTGGTGTGATGCGTGATCCTACTAGGATGTCTTCAAGTATAGGATGAACCCGATAAATCTGACCCTGGAACTGCAATTTGGCAGGCATCACTGGCTCCTCCTGATGTCAGTAGAGCTGGGGACACGCAGTACTTGCCTAAGCGAGTCACCACAGCCATGATTCGTTGGAGCAGCTTTCCGCACTCATCCCCTAAATCTGGGCCTGGCGCTCCCACCTGCTGCACATGCCTGCGGGGACGCCAGCTGCTCTGCTGGTGGCCCGGGACATGCCCTGGCAGCCCGGTCCTGCCGCGTCCACCTCACGGGGAGCAAGCTGCCAGCACACCTCCATCTCCCACTTCACAGAGAAATTGATATGAAGTTACACCTATGTGGCGTAACTCATCACTAGAGTATTGTTTCATTATCTCAGCATTATCTGACAGTCTAAAACATAACTTCTGTACAAGAAAATTTCCTTTTCCTAACAAGTTGATAAAGATGGCCAACATTTATTTCCACAATTTACTCGATAAAAGCTTCTAATTCGCCCTGGATAACAGGATACTAGGTAAAAGGAAGCAAACGCTGTTGGTTTCCAGAATGCTGCAAATGAATACAGGTCTTCAATCTGACAACTTGGCAGAGTCCCTAAAGCTGCTACCTGAAAGTACTTACAAGCAAATACAGCGCACACGTGGACAGAAGACAACTTTTGACAACGGTTTAGTACAATCTTTAGAATCAGTTTTGTGGGCTTAGACTCGTTCCTTCCTAGAAACAGCAAAACAAAACACTAAAACAAACCAAACTAAAACCAAACCAAAACACAGGAGGACTTCATACCAGCTTCTGAAGTTGGAACTTTTAATTTTAATCACGTAGTACCTACATAACGGCATTTTTTTCTGATCAAAAAGTACTAGTAAGAATATTCACTAGAACATAGAGTGGATTTTTAAGACATTAGCTGGAAAAAAATAATTTTGAAATTACAATTGCATCAGAAATTCTATTATAAGAAGCAATTTTGCTCAGTTGGCATATGTATTACCTACTCTTCAGTGATTTAGTCTTAGACTAACTGCAGACCAAGACCTACTGACTAAATTATTCAAGTGATAATTTCAAAGAAATATTTTTTAGAAAAGTGACATTCTTTCCCGTACATATTCACAAATATGAATGTCAGGGAATACATCTTAAATCCAGCTTTGGCTGAGATTCACCTTGGATCAGCATAGAAGTCCGTGCTGTGGGCACCCACTTCTGAAATAGTTCCCTAGCCTCTTTGTATTAGAGGGGAAAACACAAGCACTTTAATTTACTTCAGATGTCTAGCTTAGGATCAGATGAACGATGGCACAGATGTCTGGAAATCCCCATTTTACTCCATCCACTTGAAAGGTATTTGAACACTATTAGTTCAAAGCAGCTGGATGATAGGAACCTAACTTATGTCTTCAGTAAAGGAAATATAACCTTTCCAGGTGAATGGATTTCATCGCTACATATACTGATGAGGACTGTATTTGCAGTGTATTTGAACAGCAGCACTTGGCATACTGTAGAAATAAAAAATAAATGTAATTAATGTACTGTAAAAATAACAAATAATAAAAAAAATTAATGAAATTTTCCATTTAAAATTATGAGGGTCAAGTTATATTACTGAAGCAAGAGAAAGAATTGAGTAGCTAAATTTTACACGGAAAGAGCAATAATAATTATATGTAACTACAGAACAGGTTATCCAATAAACTATACACAGATCATTAGGAATAATTACATACTTACATATTAACACAAGATTGCAATTGGAAGGACTGCCATGAGACAAGTAGTCTTCTGCAGATCAGTTCAAGGACACCAAAGACAAAAGCTAGAGCACTCCTATGGAGCTAACTCTGTATCATTTTTAGGATTTTTTTTCTATCCCTGCAGCAGAAACATTTGAATGGAAAAAGCATGTATATTCCATCAAAGTTCACCTTCTGTTTATTTCCTAGTAATTTGCTAAGGTATCATAATTACACTGTTAAGTACAAAATAAACTGCAAGACCTCAGCTCTTTTCTGAAACAGGTACTAGACTGGTCAGCAAGACTTCTTGTCACAGTCTGGAGAGAATGAGCTTCACTCATATTTGCTCTCTGAAAGACTTGGTGTTTAACATATTTTAGAATTTCTAAGAGCTACTTGGCCTCTGCTTCTGAGGACCTAAGATATATTTCTTCTTATTCAGCTGACCAGTTATTTTACATTCATGAAAAGCGGATGCAGCATTTGCCAACACAGGGATCAATATTTCAGAAGCTACTTTTCCTCTCCTACACCTGTGTTCACTCAGGATATTTAAAAAATAGAAGCTTGGGAGTTTCTTTTTCCACTGTGTATCTGTAATGACTGCCATACAGTTGTACAAGTGCATTTCTGGCACAAACCTTAAACAGAGTGAGGTTGGTTGGTTTTAATACTGTATCACAGCTTCTCTGAACTTCATTGGGTGATCTTAAAGGACAAAAAGAACAGGAGCCCCACATCTTTCTATCAAGAAGATAAACTCCAAGTCTGCAACACATTAGCTCTAAGACGATGTTCTGGCTTCTGCACAGTTCATACTAGTGTATGAACTGACTTGAAATGATCATCTATCAGACAAAACTTCTTTTCTCCCCTCATTTTTCTCTCTGCCCCCCACACACACTACACCGGACCTGAAATCTGTCCGTTCTCTTGGATGAATTCTCCTATGCTGAGTATAATGGTTAGTCTGCTTCATAATTTTTGTGAGAATAAGGTCAAAGATCAGAAGATAAGGCTTTATCTCTTGGAACAGTGGATGAAAGTTTCACCAGACCTAGGAGGTGAAAAGATGCAGAAAATAAGAATAGATAAGCCAGCTTTGTCCAGTACCAGCAGACAGCAGACAAGTAGAGTGCCACAAAGACACCACTAAGAAAAGTTTCAGCAAGATAATAAATAACAAAAGGAAAAAAGTCGAAGTAAGTAAATGACATATGAGTTACCACAATGTTCATATTGCAAAATTGGTAAGTATTTCGACTGGGGGGGGAAAAAAATCCTACAGCTGACAGAATGAGAGACTAAGAGCATAATGTTATTATTCTTAGAGTATATTAAGAACAAAAGAAATGAAATCTCTATTTCATTACTTAAAGTAACATTGTTAATAATGCAAAAAAGTTAAGTCTTCTCTATTCAAAAATAAAATGTTTGCATCACATGAGAATGTTGAAATGCTTTGCCCCTTAGCAATGCAGAAGAAAGTTAAACAATATTGATCAGATATAAATATTTCAAAATATGCAGATCCAGACAATTCACAGGAAGAAGCCATAAAAGAACTGTTATTGATAGTTCTAATAAATCTTAGCATTCCCAGGAAATTCCAAAAGATAAAGTATTTTAGTATTATTCAAAATGGGAGGTAGGATGACTAAATTACTTGTAGTCAGACTACTACAGAAATTATCACCGCAAAAAAATGATTTTAAAACCTGCAAAACAGTTAACTGGAATAAAATTAAAGGAAAATACTACCATCAGAAGTAGCCAATATGGTTTTCAGGAAAATAAATCTTGTCCAGCAATTCTGATTTTTATATCTGAGGTTTTTTTGTTCCTTGAAATTGAAATCATGCTATGCAGAAGGAAAAAAAAATCAAAACCTTGCAATATTAACTGGCAACTGTCAAGAGACTTGGCAAGTATTATCTAAAAGTTATTTCTAGTAATACTACAAAGGAATTAATATTATGTATAACACTGAAAAACATTCATCAATGATTTGGAAGTAAATATAAAATCATACGATCAAATTGGCAGATGACAATGCTTAATTGTCAATTGGCAAGACTGAGTTCATTTTAGCAAAGCCGAATGCCACTGTGTCTAGGAACATAGATTTTATCAGAGGAATAGAAAGCAAGTTAACACAAACACTCAACATATAAATTCAGGAAGGTCTAGGAAGATGATTTTACTTCTTTTTAAAAAAATGACCAAGTCCTTTGCTCTGCTGAAATCCAACAGATCATTCTGGTGCTCATATCTTAAAGACTGTAAGAAATTGACAAAGCTACGAGAAAAGTCACAAAAATTGAATGAGAGAAATGTTTTACTGAGAGAGCTCACGAGCTCAATGTATTTGACAAAAGGATATCAAGAAGTGATTTAATTTCAATGTATAAATACCTTTATGAGAAGAAACTGCAGGGTTTAAAAGAGCTCTTTAACCTAGGGGAGAGAGGCATAAAAAGAATCAATGGCTGGAAGCTAATGCCAGACAAATTCAAATGAGAAGTGAGGCACACATTTATAGCTGTGAGAGTGATTAACCATTGGAACAAACTGACAAAGGAAAGTATTTTCTCTCTTCATGCCTTTAGACCAAGACTAAACATTTTTCTGGAAGATATGATTTAGCTGAACACAAGTTATGCTTTAGTCAAACAAATTATTGGGTTCAGTACAGAGGTAAATTTAATGGCTTGTGATTTATGAGAGATCAGACTAGATGAACTAATATATACCGCAAGGCTAAATTCTTTTAATCGATTTATCAGTGTTTTATGCTGTCATCCATTGCTATAATATCTGGGCACTTTCATATTAAATCAATAACAATAGTGAAATCCCTGGTGGACCTCAAGAAGCTTCTGGAACTTTTGCTTGCAGAAGTAAACCTGTAATCAGGGAAGGATTTTGTATCGTTTTGTAGAGGAGGTCAGGAGGACTGTATTTATCTTTCTTGTTATAAACTGTATATTAGTATATTCCCTTTGTGCATATGTTGGATTTTAAAGTAGTGACCTAGTAATTTTATTCAGGCATAGGACTGACAAATGGTTCTGTTTTAGGAACAGTGATGTTTGTCCCTGACTTGCAAACATACTAGTGAATAACACATAAAAACAATTTCAGAATTGTGCTTTTTGATATTGTTTAGAATAATGGGCACTTGATTTGCTGATCCTAAAAAAATGTTAGGATTATCAGAGACTCAAATTTTAGATAAAAAGAAAATGTGGCAGCAGGTCCAATGTACCATTAACTTACTCCCTAAAAATTTAATTTCCAGATAAACACAAGATATCATTCTAAGTGGTTAACATGTCTAGTCTAGAAAAATCTTCTTTACCTAAAGTACATTCCAAATCAATTGTATTTTTATAATATTTAACACTAGTTTTTATTATACATTATGCTTTAGAATTTGTCCCTAAAATACTTTATTTCGCAACAAGTCAGAACTCAACCGCAGGTTCTGGGAATGATAAAAATACAAAAGCATTTTTAATGGAAGTTCTTCCCAAATGGAAGTTCTTCAGACACATGTACATTATCAAAGAAGCTTCAAATTAATTTAGACATTGCTCAAGGCCTAAAATACCAAATTTTCTACAATACAAATTTTCTATAAGCTTCATTTTTTATAGCACTAGCAAACAGGTGAAGCTTTATCCTTCAAGGTGAATCAATTGTCATTAATTACTGTTCATCCTTCTCATTAAAAAAAGACCAATGCAAACAGGATTGCTGCAAAAATAAGACATCTAGTTTTTAAGCAATATCCTAGCATTACGTATTTTGCTCAGTTTTATTCATTGTTTTTTATGAAACAATGAAAAACATACTTCTCAAAAGTCTGTATGTTCTGATGGGCTGTCTGTGGCTATCAAATTTTCATCTTGAACAATTTTACATACTTCACACTGCTTATTGTATCCCATAATCCCTACAGAACTTTGTTTTGGGGTTTTTGAAGTCATAAGTCATTTTTTTTCCTTTGGTTGTAACATGCACAGGAATTGAAAGAATTGTCAATTGAATATTGCTTTTTCCTCAGAAGCTGTCCAGCACCTGTAAGAACAGAATAAAGACCAAGCAACTCAATGCAAACCAGTTGCCTTGGCACTTACCTTTTGTTCATGCTATTTGCTGAAGCCCTGTTGAGCCTGTCTGCCTCAGGCAAGCAGAATGACTCAGATCATCTCTATTTAATTGTAAATGCTCCATTGGCCAAGCTTTCTTCCTGAAACATGCATCTAGTAAAAAGCTTTTATCCATACAGAAAAACAAGAAATAATCAAATCTTGTAGTAGTCTACACAAAACTGAAAGGAAAACTAAGCTTTTCCCCAGAGCTACAGCCAAGAAATGCTCAGCACAGCTTAGGACCTACTCTGAGTAAATAATACACTTCCTCGCTCATATGTGTGCTTATCCATTAGCACTGTGGAAAAGGTGGCATACCACTCTGGGATATGCTTCTGGTTCAGAATGGTACAAAATTAGCTTATTATGCTAAAAAGGCTAGTTCTGAAAGTGCTTATGTGGTAGCAGAAGGAATGTTAGCTAAAGGGCACGTTAACTACCAAAAGGATCCAAAAGGATCATTAGGAGGAGAACACAGGGAGTGACACTAACACACTGAAGAGAAAGCAACTAGACAGATAGAGGAATATCTTCCTAGAGGGGCAGTGGAGAAAAGAAGCAAGAGTAGCAAACAGGAAAACTGTGTGCCCATGACAGGCAATGAAAAACAAAAACGTCAAGTTTACCTAGTTGAAGAAAAAAACTGATCAAAATATACATACAATACATATGACACACACATCTTGGGCAGCAAACGTAGTTTCTAATTCTTGGCTTTTAGACCTGCAATCCCAATTTTAATGCCAATCATAGTATAAAAATGTAAAACAATACAATAAAATAAAATAAGACGGAACATTTTTAAATGAAAAAAAATACAAATTTCAGGGACCTGTCAGGTGCCACACTAAACTAAATCAAACTTCTAAAGTTTAAAAATACTTAAGATGCAAGCACACTGTCTGTAGGCACCAGCTATTCAGTGAGACACAGTAGGTTAGCATTACGAGGTTAGTACTATAAGTGAAAACATCAGTTCTAATTTAAAACTAATTTCCTAGTCTTAAATTAGGAGTAAAAACTGATTATCTTGTTTTCATATTCTTGGGGGGGGAAAAAATGTCCTTAATATTTGTGAATTCAACCACAAAGATTTGCAATTTAGAATAACTTCTACATCTACTTTTGTATTTTAAAATGATTGCTATGAATATTACAAATTGATTTAATGTGCACTGCTCTAGAAGAATGTGTACATGAATGGCAGAACATTAAGATTCAAAAGATGCGGATATAAAAGGAAATCTGTTGTACCCAGTTTACAATTCTATAAATGAGGATACGATGTTAAATGACCTGAAGGAAGAATGAGACAAACTGACCACACACAACATGAAGGTAGTGAAAATGCATTAGGCTACTGTAATAAATTGTTCATCTAGATTTAATAATATTATTAATATAAATTAACTAAAATAAAGGTTCTTTAAGAACAATCAAAAGCCTTTTTAGAAATGAGTGTTTGATGCTGGAAACCAGGGAGGAAAAGAAGACAGAGTAATCTAGCAGCACTCCCACAGGCTGTGAGAAAATAGGTTCCATATTTGTATTCTAGGACATTATAAAAGTTTGAGGCACCAAAACGATCACTTACTAAACAAACTTCACAGTCGTTGTCCTAGCAAAATTCTGCTTTGTTTCAAAAGGAGGATTATTAAAGCAAAATCTCCAATTTTTTCTTTACTCCAGAGGGACAAAGAAATTGATTAACAAAACTTTAGTTAGCATCCTGCATATAAAATTAGTCCCTTTCTCCAGAACTGAGGAGGGAAACAAAACAGTATATATGGAGCACAGAGAAAAGAAAGGGGAATTTGAGTGAGATTATTAGTGCAACAGGTACCCTCAGAGGCAGTGTAGCTCTATTCAAAATCCTTAAGACTGAATACTTCAGTCTAATCATCACCTCACAGGCTTGTGATGGACTTTTTCAGGGAATATATACCTATATGACTGCACACATACGTATCTTAAGACCTGGAAATCTTAAAACATCCAGAAATACTAACTACATAAATCTTAATGAGACCTCCTGCTCCTCAAGATCTATTTTAATAATCAGTATGACGAAACTATCTGACTGGAAACAGTCTCTGAATAAGGCCATGACTGGTGAAAATATGTTCCTAAATGAAGCTGTTAACATTCTAGGAGAAAGTATGTTGTTTAATCTCCTCTGGCTTTGAACAATGTGCAGAAAGACAGGCAAACAGACAAACAAACAAACAAAGCAGTAGGACGTTGAATTATAAAGATACTAGGGCAGGACCAATGAGATCAAAATATGAGATCTTTCCTGTCAGCATCCACTAGACAGCTACTAAAAAACAATTTCTCTTAATAGACAGCACTGGGACAGCTATTAGGTCTGAAACAGTATAGGTAAGGGGATACAGAGGACCTACAGCAACGACTTCTTATGGTAAAAGAGGAACTCAAGAGATCGAAGGCAACATGGGAACAGTTTAAGTGATGTCTGACCTTCACTTCATGTAAGTAACTGATGCAGAAGTAGTCAAGACGACCAAATCAAGGATGCTAACCAACTCTTACACTTACCAGATCAGAAATTAGTCTCAAGGACAGAATGCTATTTCAACACTGTTGATTATTTTTCAGAGATCTGTAATTCTCTAGTTCTTATCAGGAGTAAGCTATTATGAAAAATCTTGCATTCCTCGTTATCTCACTCACTATTTCATCCCTAAGGGTCTGATTGGAAACTAAAATATGCAGAGAAATGAAACTGAAGATGGAAACAGAAAAATATAAACTTGGACAAACTGATGCCCTGGTTTCTGCAACTAAGGCATCACCCAGACACAGATGTCTATGTAAACCCCAAATCTAGAAGAATCACAGTTGCTGCTTTGATTAAAAAAAAAAATGCACTAAATTAGATGAGGTAGGGGGACAGCAGTTGAGTGTACATCATAAGAGAGGATTACTCGAGGAACATAACAGCTGCACTAGGTGCTCAAAACTTCCTCCTACCCCAATATCCCATTTTGGGCAGTGGACAGTATTAGGTTCTTATATAAAGAGTTTAAGAACAAGACAAGTACACAGGAATATTTTTACAGCATAGGTTATCAGTTTTCCAGTAGCCGAGTATTCAGGGACTTTTTTAGGCCCATTTGACCTGAAGTTCTTTGTCTCACTTAACCTTAAGTTAAATGAGGGAAAAATTATATTAATCCTAATAAAAGTACAAAATTCATTAGAGTAATAATAAGCTTTGAATAGTAAGAACTTGTATTTTATCAGAAAATCTCTAAGCTACAGTAGCACCACAAGTCTCTGCAAAAAGATTCTCACTTTATCTCCCCTGATTTTTATACGCATTCAGGTGGAAGAAGAGAGTAGTGATTACCTACCTAAAAGCACTGGAGGGAAAGGGAGGAGGAAAGAAGCCACATGAAAGTTTGTGGACAAATATTCAGGAAGATGCATATTCATGTAAATTGAAATAAGAATTCTCTAAAGAATTGAATGCAATAGTGCATAAAATAACAGTAAAATGGAAAAAGACACAATTACAATTATTCAAGAGAAGAATTTTTGATTACTTAATATTCCCTTCAGGAACCTTGAAAATATAGTAAATTATAGGCCAAAAAATAAGGCCAACAAAGGCTTAGAAAGCATTGGAGAACCATACCTCTTAAATTTTTTAATCTGGGAGCATAAACTGTTCTTACATAGATCCATTAACTGGTTACAAGACAGAGATTTTTGAGAACTACTTTAAAATGAGTTTTTCTCCTCATTTCCTAAAGTAACTTAAATTCCCTGTTAGCTCTACAAACATCTTTTGTTTTCAGACTCAAGCGATAATTCCTAATAGTCTGCTAGGACTACAAAGCAACTGTGAAGTAACTCGCAATTGTATAGAAAATTACTATGCATAACTCCAGATTTGGCAGTTAAATATAGAAAATAAGTAGTAAACATTTCTCTGTAGAGCTAAGGTTGGACCAAACAACTTTTTATTATTATTATTTTAAGGAGCTCTGTGCATACATTAATATATATACATATATTTTAATTGGACTTGCTAGGTTCATGGTTTGTCAACTTGGACAAATAGTTTAGCTGCTGTTTGTGCAAAACCTTAGAGGTTTAGAGAATAACCTTTTAAAGTTATTCTCACCTAATATTTGAAAAAAAATCCCAGCAAATCAGTGAAATCTAGAGATTGGATAGAACTGAATTGCCAACAAAGAAAAAGAACAACAGAAGACATCCAGAGAGATTAGAAACATGGAGAGAAGAATATATAAGGTCATTTTTGAAAACACAACACAGCACATCCAAGTGCTTTCATGCATAAAAAGAAGTGGTTAGACTGGCCGCAACAGACAAAGCTTAAGATAGATCCAAGACCTGTACCAAGATCCACAGTGAAAAGAAAGCTTGTCCCATTAATTCATACTTCCACATTCTACAAAAGAAATTACTTTTTTCTGGTAAAGAAAAAGCCATACCCTCACAGTTTAGTTTTCTGCAACTTATTTTAATACACAAAATGACTGGAACTATTCCAAGTTTTTACAGATCAGTGAAGTGGGAAGGAAAGCTATGATGATTATGATAATCACATTAAACGCTACAGCACAGAAAGTGAAAATAATTACTATTCAAAATGGACAATTTGTAAAATAATAATAATATTAATTGGAGGCATGAACAGCCTACACATTAGTTTATATAGGAGTATACCATTTTACTAAGTAAAAGAAAATATAGTATTGCGTAATTAACAAATGGATATTGTCAAACTACTTGATAGATGAAAATTTTTTAACTTGAAACAGAACTAGGGAATGAAAAGAACTTACATACGACTGCTAGGCAATAGAAATTCTAGATACGCCCATGTGTTTGCAGACATTTTTATAAACCAGGAGACAGAAAGTAGAGGTCTAATTTTCCTACGAATAAGCTAAAAAAGTGTGAGAGTTTTTTAATCCTTAGTTTCAACACATCTTAATCCATCACATAATAAATGACAGCAAATAAACAACCCTGCTTCATTCCTATGTTGCCTCAAAATAAGAGATCCCAGTAATGCACCTATGAATACTTCATTACATCTTCATTTTTACCTTCTACATATTCTATTTCTAAACAATCCAAGTAGCCCCTTCCTATCAATACACCACAGAGCTGGATTATTTCCTTTTTCATGCTGTCTAGATGGGAAGTATAATTAGGAGGAGGAAGAGAAGGAAGATGGGATTCTTCTCAGTCATTCGGTTACAGAAAATGCACAAACTGAAGTGTAGAAAGTCTGCGAGTTTGGAGCACATCTAGTACAGACTGAATCTTTGTACAAATTTAACCAAAATATGGGCACTTAAGTCTTCCAGAAAGCAATCTGCCAGAGGCTTATAACTTGACCAAATTTAGGTCAAAATTTAGCAAAAGGCAACTCCATATTGCTTTAAACCGTTTGAAGTCAAAAAAAGAAAAAAACATATTTTTCTCTTAAGTCTCTTTTCTGATTCTTTTTGAATTTAAATCAAAGAAGAACATTTCAATGGAGGTAGGCATCAAGGATGTCTTCAGTCCAACTAAATTTTATCAAAACTACAAAAAAACTGGGAAAAACATTTTCATAAGGCTTATACAGCCCTATATATAGCCATACCTACAAGTTCCATATGACAAGATGTTCCAGTCTCATTAAGGCATAGTTGGTCTTTCACACTACTTACAAAGGACAGAATTTCATACAAACAAGGTAATACACATTCAGTAAATCTCTTCTAGCAGCAGACTGTGACCCCTTTAAACAGAGATAGGATCATGGTGTCATGATACAGAGTTAAATCAAGTGTGATGAAGACAGATTTATCTTAGTTCACCCTAAATGTACATTTTTCAAAGTCTTACATTTTTCTGTGAATCCTCGTATTTCTATTAATATTAAAAAATATATAATAAATAAGAAAAAAATAGATTTCTATAGTTCCATAATTTGTCAGGTCCTATTTGGTTGGTCACTTACTATGCCTGCAGAAAAACAATGTTTTTGAAATTTGAAAGCAATACAAAGATTTGCATACTAACATGTTTCTATATATGCATATAAACTTACAAACAGCTATCGAAATGCTTGAGAGTGTAACCGGTTTCTATTATACTACTAGTTTTCCAGGCTCCTTACTGTCCCCAAATGCTTTATTTGTAAATTAAAGAAAAAAGGAAAGGGAGGGCATTTATAGGTAGATCAGCCTTCTAAATTTAAAACTTAGAGATTAAGAAATTAAATATTATTTAAAAGAGATAAATATTCTGGAATGGAAGTATTCACTACTAAGCACTTGCTGCTTTTTAAACTTTTCTAAAATATACATTTATTACTTCAGAAGCAGAGAATTGAGGGTAAGAGGGTTAAGTTTATAATACCAATTCATAACAAAAACTATGGCATAAAGCAGTATATCCTGCAATTTATCATATGCTAAATGTATGTCTCTTGAATTAAGCATGATTCACTGAGAAGTTTCTATTTTATAATAAGTTTCAATATTAACTATTTTTGTTCTAGTCCAACACAAAAACTGAAATTTAAGTTAGAGCTTGCTGCTAATGTTCACAATGTTTTTTTTTCTAAAATGGCCCATTAAGTTTTAAGCAAGATCTTCACATGCATACAACATACTGAAAATCAATTCAAAACTGAATGTTTCTACAAAAAACAATACAAAGAAAAGGCAAAAGGAATTTGTAAATAGAAACACACAGTGTAAGTATAAAAAAAAAGCTGAAGACAAACTGATACAAAATCAGTATTTATGTAAAAAAATAATGCATTTTAACTTATAAATCAGTCAATAACTGTATTCACCTTCACATAGAGTTCTAGATTTTAACACTCAGAGAGATTACATAACAAGGAAAAGAAACCATAACTACATGCAAGATGGACTGTCTTCCATTTTCTATCCCAGACATTTATATCCTGAGCTAGCAGGGTCCGAAAACAGAATATAAGCTCCATTTACAATGTAGTGTGTTTCTGTACTGCTAAAGTGTTCACCTAGCTCACGTGCATCTAAGATTCACTGGAGACAGGCACCCTTGACAAAAAAGCAGCCACTAAAATTAATTTTCTAAATGGGGTTGGGATGAAGGTGCAAGTCAGTGAGAGCATCTTCAATGTTCAATACACAGGAATTTCTCTGAAATTCAAAAAAACACTTTTTGAAGACTTCATCTCAGTTAGGTTATCCAAGTTCAAAAACTTCAGTTCAAACTTGAACTGAACAAGTTCAAGTATACCATGCCATTTAAAATAATATTTTACTGTTACATTAAAACTTGGCCTTTTTCATTCTATGTTTCTGTGAAATTTATATTACACAACAGAAAATGTTTTTTCATTAATAAAACTACAAAAGAGCCTAATCCTTATCTGTTGTAAATCACTATCACTCTATTAACCCTAATGAAATCATGCAGTTGAGGATCTGGTCCATGACAAATTTAAAGCCATGTTATTAAATATACATAGTAACAGGATATACCCTCTAAGAAACTCATCTATTATATAGCCTGATGAAGTATCAGCACTCTGATTACAGTTCTTCACTTTCAGGTACTAAATACTCCATTAATAATCATAACATAATAATTCTTAGCAATTGAAATAAAACAGAGAGAGCTTTCCACCATGTTTTTTCTACTTCTAAAAATGCCCTGTAAAGCTATAAAACCATTTTTTTTTAAGTTTATAAGAAAAACTACTTCATCTCACACTTTTGTTAAAAACCCAAAACCCTCATCTGAGCTATATCATTTGGGCAGATGGCTCAATGACCCTGAAACAAATGCTGTATATTAAAACAAAGTCTGAGGAACAGACAGGAAAAACTAGCATCACACACTAGTTATTCATTTCTCTGAAAAATCTTATTTATACTGTACAGTTTACATCTAAAGATTGTCAAAATAGTATTTCAACATGTAAGAGATGAACATATAAAGGCACATATAGATTGTCAATGGGTATATCACATTTCTTTGAAAACGGTTGTAAACAAATTCGTGCTCACACTTTTAAAGTGAGATTAGTGCTGCTGACTCAATTATTGCTACATTCACAGCTTAGCAGAATTTTAGACAATATGAGGTACACTCCCCAAATACAGCCATCTTCATTTCTCCCTCATTCATTTGATCATTAAAGATAACAATTACGTAGACTAAAACTACTGACCACATAAGCCAGTAATATCTAAACTCATCGGATCCAAGATAAACATTAGCGGTGATTAAACTTCAAAAGAACAAAAAAGTCACCTTTGCAGAAAAAAGTTCTTGTTCTTCATAACAGAAATATTCTCTTCATTTTTATGTACACTAGTAAACTTTTATCTAGGCACATTAAGAGCCAATTCAAGCCATATTAGATCTTCTGCACCTTTCAAATAGCATGTAAATTCAATCTCTTCTTTTAACAGCTTGGAGTAAGAATCACCTTCCCTTTGATCTTCTATCATACAAATCTCTTATGCTTTTTGTTAGCTGCTTTATGAATACTTTGTATACTCTTCCACAGTATGTATGCATTGTTTTCTGTAATTCCAGTTCTAAGGGTTGTAAAAGGGAATGAACCAGGTCATCTCCAAATGAATACTGTAAAGAGGATAAGATTAAAAAAAATAAAGATTAGATGTTTTCAAGAACTCACAGAGAACATCTGAATACAATATTTAAAAGTCATCTCTACACTATAGAAATATTCTCAAATGCTTCCAGTAAGTGTAACAGATTAACTTTTTTTCCTTTGGATAAGCAAATGAACACATCTAGACAGGCAAGGAGGAATTTAAAAATTAAGTTATTAAATTAAAAATTTACAGATCAAAATGATTTCTAGTTTCGTTTGGTGACTAGTTACTTTTCTGAATGAAACATAACTTTTAAAGAGTACAATTCTTACCAAATTATAACAAAACAACAGTATGAACAGTAAGTAGTACTACTGAAAGCAGGAAGTTTCATTAAACTGAATGATAGTCAAACACATACTATGTTTAACATGGACATGAAATAAAGAAGTTATTAAATTCGCACTGCAATATTTTTTATAAACAAATTATAGTCTAAAATAGCATTTCAAAGTAACGTAATTTTGTTCATCTTATTACCACTGGACCAGCAATGTTTTATACACTCTCCCTGGCATATTCACAAACCAAATGGGATCATAAATAACAGAAAATAATTTTTTCTTCTGTTTTTGACAATACTCAAAGGAAACAAAAAACTGCATTTTTATGGAACACATTCACTTTCTGTGCAATGTATTCTCAGATGCCCCAAAGTACATTTCTTCATTTTTATATCTATATGACAACATGTAATAAAGCACCATTAAAATATACTATTGATTTTTGAAGGTTATACACACACAATAGCCTGCTACATTAAAATGCGCATCAGTGCTAAATTTTACAGCTCTTTCATGAGAACACTGATATAGTGATAAATAGTTTATTAGAAGACTTATTTGTAGAATGAAAAGAAGTCATATTACTTAGTATTTAAAGGAACAGTCACATATTAATGCACTGAATCTCCAGAGATCAAAAAATACAGTATCAAAAATTGTTTTCTAAAAACATCCAAATCTAGCTACAATAAAACGTTGAAAAGTTGCAGGGAGTATATACAGTCTTGGAGATGAAGAAAGTTTCTTTCTACATTTTAAAATCTCCAGCAAAGTAAGTTTCAGGTAATGATCTCCACATGCTAATACAAGTATAGTTCATTAGATACATTTATTAAAAGAATGGGGATATAGATTTTTAAATAGATATGACAGTTACAGGCAACATTTTAGAATCCAAATCTAGATATGGTCTATATAATGATTCAAAAGATTTTAATCACAAAAGGAATAAACTGGAATTTTATCCAAACAGCAAATGAACTAAATCAGTGAATTACTTAGGATTAGTTAGACGAAAAAACATTACTTCTATTGTAATCAAAGTGAGTATGAACAAAATCTACAAAATACATGCAGCAGTAGATAAAAACATATCTCAAATAACTTTGTAGGTGAAAAATGCTGAACACACTTACATTTTTTATTGCTTCATACACAGCCCTAAAAGTCGGTTGTTTATCATCATGGTAAACACCTCTGTTTCCATGAAGAATAAATATACCTTCTTCTTCAGCTTCTTTACAATTGCTTCCATAAATGCAGTGGTCAGGTCGATAATTCCATTGGCAAGGAAATACATAAAGACTTTCTGTTCAGAAAATCATAAGAACTCTGGATTAAATATCAAAATTGTTTCAGGAAATACATCAATTTTTCTCTTTCTTCTTTTTTAAGACTACTTCATATACTTACGTAGTTTTGAAATCTAATAACTAATTACATTCAGCAAGCTTTAATGGTGTCTCTTGAAAATCAAAGTAAATCATTCTTTTTTAAAAAAAGGAAAAAATGAAAAGTCTTGAACACTTTCATCAAAAAGTCTGTTGAAAAGAATATTTTTCTGGATTTTAGAGCATCATACAAAAGATAAATTTAACATGACAAAATCTAGAATCAATGTGAATTTACCTGGATTGTGAAAAAACATAATGTTCAATAGATCTTGATCACCCCATGTTATGTTTAACTTGTACTTCTTCAGCAGTGGCATAAGAATTTCTCCCCACTGTAACCGGACTGTTGTCATATCATTCTATTAAAACACAATGAAGCAAAACATATACACATTCATGATAATTATACCTATAAAGGAGAAGCCCTACAAAATCACAGTAATTTGCTTTTCAAAGCTACGTATCTCCAATTTTCCTAAGAATTTCTTTGTTTTAAGGAGATGATCACATCTAACAGAAATAGTTACAGACATCTCCAATATGATTTACTTCTCATTTAAATATTGTCTTTGGGTAAGCAAAATCATAAACATCTCCTTCTTAAGTGCCAAATACTTTTGTCTTCAAGATTTCTCTGAAAAACATCTTAAATCAAAAGAGTTCTAAGAAACAGCAATTTTGTTTTTTAAATACAGCAGCAGAGTCTAACACAAAAACTATGTTTAATAGGTATGTGCAATTAGCTGAGCACAATTTAAATCACCACTCTTCAGATGTCACACTTCATGTAATTTCTCTCTATTTTTCAGAGGCTGAAAGCGCACACAGTTTTGAACTACAAGTTTGAAAGCTAACTTTAAACATTCAAAACGGATTAATATAAAATTAAATGTTGACTAATTCCCAACACATTTGGCCATAAAGCAATGTATAAAAATACAGAAATTTAGAAAGGTTTTCAAAAGATTTTCATCAACTCAAAATAATTTGTAAGTCACTCAACCTTAGGTTCATGCAACAAAGGCATGATTTTTCACTGCTAAAGAGTAGTAAGACAATAACGCAATAATTGTTTCTTATTTCCCAAATTCCTATTTTAGCTCAAGTCACAGCCTCATGCTTCAAACTTCATGGGAAAGGGATGTTCTTCTAAGGGTTGTGCTGAGGAGGTGCTTCTCAGAATAAATGGGCCTGCATCGAACTTGACATTACCACAAATGTTATCATCCGCAGTATAACAGGTTGCATATTCTAATGCTAATTTCCTATCTTTTACCACACTTATGCTCAGCCAAAACAGAAAAGGAATGAGGCTGCTCACTCAGTACCTTCTATTTCAGTTGGGAGAATGAGGATGGAATAACAATGGGTCCAGATAAAGAAAATTCCTGAAAGAGTGAAGACAACTCTTGATTCTTTTTAACCAAGTTTGTGGGAAAAAAAATAGAACTCCAGTACAATTTGGGATTTGTCTACAGAAACACTACATTTATTCAGTGTTAGAATCTTAGCATCAAACACTTTCCAAGCTTTTCACTAGCAATTTAGAAAGTACAAAAATTAGTTATTAAGATTTTCCTCAAATCATTTCAGCCACCAAATATGAAGAGCTTTCAGAAACAAAGACTGAAAAAGAAATACTATCACACTTCAGGCAGGAACTAATACAAAAAAGATCTATAGCTTGTATTATGTAAGAAGTCAAACTGAATGATATTACAGTCCCTTCTGCCCTTAAAAATTTATGACTGTGATTGTTTGCAAGTATTTGACAAGAGCAGGCATGAGAAACGCACAAGAGAATTCCTCTCTAGCAAGAATCATCATTAGGCTCAGTGCAATGTGATTAAGCAAAAGAAAACACAAGCTTAACACCAAGCTAAAACCTTCTAATCAGCAAATCAGACTGCAGTACATGTATAAAGATTACACCCTCACCTGAATTTGGCCCTCCTGTAATACTGACCTTAGGTTTAAATTTAGACTTAATGCTTCAAATTTAAAAACAAATTAAATTAGTTCACTGTTATCAGGATAATCATAAGAGCATAAAGTAGTAAAAAAAAAAAAAAAAAAAAAAAAAAAAAAAAAAAAAAAAAAAAAAAAAAAAAAAAAAGTAGAGCAACCCACAAAGATACTATTTTAAATTGCTGGAGCCATCAATTCATACAATTTTCATTTAACCCACGCAGTTTTAATAGCAGTGAAATGCAGAGTATATTCCAGAGAGATATAAAGTGAGTAACAGCATATACTCACACTGCAAGATGTCTAGAAGCAATACTATTCGACAAACAGTGCTATTAGATTTAAGAATTAGAAATTCTAATATTTCAATAACCTTCGCATAAACAGATAAAGAGTAATATGTTAATTTATTAACACTGATGTATACATAAAACCAGTGTAGAAATCACACCAAGCAAGGGAAATTATTCAAATAATTATATAACCTTCTCATGCAAAATTCTAATCTAACTTGTAGTAAGATTAAACCAAACGTGTACAACGCTTGAATTCAATCAGAGCTGATGACACAAAAGCTCTTTAAAAGTTATTCAAGTAAACATCAAAAATGCTATGACAACTTCATAACAACTTTGATGTTTCCAGAAGATAAAACTGATCTCCAATATCCAATAAATTACAATGAAGGTTAAAGAGTTTTAAGGAAGAAAAAAAAACAGTGGTGGGCATTTATGTGGTATTCTGAGATGCTATGAAGCTGACACAGGTAGGCTGTATGAACCCTCAAAGTCCCACCTTTTTCAAAGGGACAGAAATAAACCTTACTAAAGAACAAAATACGCATAAAGAAATTAAGATATTTGCTAAAATGCTTTTATTTTACTACAATTTTTTGCTTTTATTTGTTTGCTCTGTAGTGATTTCTGTCCCAGGGGATTTCGGCTTTGCCAAGCCTGAGGTCAGACCTATTGCAGGTGTCACGTTTAAACTGCAGCACCTTAAACCGTAGTCTCCCTCTTAATTCTTGTAAGAAAATACAATATTTAGGGAAAACATTCAACAATATCCAAAGAAACTGCAGCTGCAGTTCTGCAAACAACTGAGTCACTTTTAAACTTTCTTAATACCAAGTGAAAGTTCTCTTCCTTGCCTTCTGCAATCTCGTTCTTGTGCTAACACTTGTTAACACTGCTAAGACTTTTTTTGTGATTTATTTCTAAACCATCAGAAAGCTTTCTCTTCTCTTCTGTTAGCAAATTTAATTGGATCACAGAAGGATCCAACAAACACCAGAGGTGAATACAAATAGCAAAAGCAGGGGAAAGCAGCAGGAAAGAGACAGGGGTCTCCCTTTTAGAAGAACACAGTTTTCAAGGCTCATCATATTTCTCGGAAGTATAGCCTTAAGCAATCCTGAATGGTCATAAAAATCATGTATTATGGCTTAGGTCTTTCAACCTCCCTGAATTTTGGTCTCTTCTGTCTTAAGCATACTAACGAACCTCTCCTTTGCCCACATCATCTGGAGTTTTGTTAATGTTTGTGGATTTTCTTCTTTTTTTGAGCTCATTCCTTTCCACTTAAGTCTCAAGCTTTGTAACACTAAGAATAGCAACATTTCACAGAATCACAGAACGGCTGAGGTTGGAAGGGACCTCTGGAGACCATCTAGTCCAACCTGCCTGCTCAGACAGGATCACCTAGAGCATGTTAGACAGGGTTGCATCCAGGCAGGCCTTGAAGATCTCCAGAGAAGAAGACTTCACAACCTCTCTGGGCAACCTGTGCCAGTGCTCTGTCACTCTCACAGAAAAGAAGTTTTTCCTCATATTCAAGTGGAACTTCCTGCGTTTCAGTTTGTGCCCACTGCCTCATGTCCTGTTGCTGGGCACAACTCAAAAGAATCCAGCCCCATCCTGTTGACACCCTGCCTTTAAGGTATTTGTAGACATTGATAAGATCCCTTCTCAGCCCTCTCTTCTCCAGCCTAAACAGGCCCAGCTCTTGCAGCCGTTCCTTGTAAGAGAGATGGTCCAGTCCTCTAATCATCTTCATAGCCCTACACTGGATTCTCTCCAGTAGCTCCATGTCTCTCTCGTACTGGGGAGCCCAGAACTGGACACAGTACTTGAGATGAGGCCTCCCCAGGGCTGAGTAGAGGGGCAGGATCACCTCCCTCCACCTGCTGGCAACACTCTTCCCAGTGCACCCCAGGAGACCATTGGCCTTCTTGGCCACCAGGGCATATCGCTGGCTCATGGTCAACTTGTTGCCCATCAGAACTCCCAGGTCCTTCTCTGTAGAGCTGCTTTCCAGTAGGTCAGCCCTTAGCCTGTACTGGTGCATGGTGTTATTTCTCCCCAGGTGCAGGACCCTGCACTTGCCCTTGTTGAACTTCACGAGATTTTTCTCCACCCAATTCTCCAGCCTGTCCAGGTCTCTGAATGCCAGCACAGCCCTCTGGTATATCAGCCACTCTTCAGTAAGTTTGCTGATGATACCAAACTGGGAGGAGACTTTGTCCTCCAATGACCATCCAGGTCATTGATGAATCAGCTGAACAAGACTGGATCCAGTACTGACCTCTGAGGGACATCGCTAACAACAGGCCTCCAACTAGTCTGCACAACTGATGACAACCCTCTGAGCTCTGCCTTTCAGCCACTTCTCAAGCTACCTCACTGTCTACTCATCTAGCCTGCACTTCCTGAGCTTACCTATGAGGATATTATGGGAGACAGTGTTGAAAGTCTTGCTGAAGTCAAGGTAGACAACATTCATTGCTCTCCCCTCATCTACCCAGCCAGTCATGCCATCATAGAAGGCTAGAAGCTACAACAGAAAAAGCAGCTATATCTATAGCTTCTATATCAAGTCCATCAGACTGGAGAAAAGCCCTGATTCAGAATTTTCACTTTTTAGGTAAGTGCTCTAGCCACTAGCAAAAATGCTCTATCATCTTATAATAAAGTGTTTAGGACTGCCAAAACCTAATACTGTCAGTCTGATGGATACCTTCAAAGTCTAGAAGCACAGCTATTTCTAAATTCTAGATTACCACAAAGGTTAAGCAGAATTCCTCCCTCTAGTAGCTAATATCTAGTTCTGGAGCTACCTATGCTTATAAGGTATTTGAGATTTAATTTTCATAGGTAAATAGAAGTTGTGTCTAGATCAGCTCCAGCCTGAGCGTTTAGCGCTCACCTAGTGTCAAAACTTCAGCATGTGGTTGGGCCTTAAATATTTCCAAGATGTGTTGTAAAGAATCTCTCCCATAGGCTGAAGAATTGAAGACAGTACTATAATACTGCAGCTACATCATTACCTTCCACTATCTTTCAATCAAAATCCTTGATTTGATTCTTGCCTACCTTTAAAATTAATTATTGTTAACTAGAACACTTTGTGTGTCTTTACGTGACTTTAGAGAGCAAGAACACTTGTTCTAGTAGAAATCTACTACAGATGTCAAACAGTGCAAGGGCTCGATACCAGACTCCTTCAGGCTAGCAGTATTGTAGACCCAGTCTCTGTCTCATCTCTTACCTCATTTATCTCTGTTTCAGGCATTAAGCAAGGCATACAGCCTCTGATTTTCTCACTTACTGAATCCTAAAATACTCCCTTCTGCTCCTTGAAGGCTCATACGTCAGGACACACGTCAAATTTAGTTACTGATACAAGAAAATTTTCATCTCCAGAAATCCAACTAATATCCACACTTAGTGAAAACTGAAGAACAGGCTAAGTAACAATGAGAGCCATCCATCTTCTAGACTGTCAAGTTTAGCGCTTAAGAGCAACATGGCAAACATTTCCAGAATTCCAATCAAGTTCTGAAACTCAAATGTGCCTTTAGATAGGGGGGAAAAAGGCAAATTCTTTCATACAGAGTGAAGAACAAGGAAATATACCCTAAAGAGCAAATAAATCCTTTTTGGAATAATTTCTCAGTCTAGGAAGCGCAAGGCTTTATCAGTCTTATTTCAAGCAAGCTAGGTTTTCTGAGAAAAAGCTGTAGCCCTGAAGACAGAAATTAACAAATTCACTAGGATTCAACCAGGTGAGTGGTT